>NC_056726.1:1645082468-1645382468 GCF_019279795.1 Protopterus annectens
ATACATTTACTGGCCAATAATGCATACCTCCTTTGCATTGTCTAGTCTCAACATTAAGTGCAAGGCCTACAATGCCTCTAACAGTGATAGCTGTCAAATGCAGTGATAGTGAATTACACTGCCAGTTGACAATTAATGCCAATGTACACTGTCCCTGACTGAATGATATTTTTCAGACCACTACTGCATTAAAAGTGAACACCAGATGGCAGTGTTATTCTCAGACCATGTTTGTCATTATTTAATACTGGTTTTATACTGAGTATGAATATATATCAAGTAGTTACATTTTTGTAATAATTTGTTTGTAATATATTTTATATGTTTAACTGTTTTAAGAATAACTTGTATAACATTTCTGTTCCAATGTCTTGAATGAACTGCTACTGCATAACTTTGTAAATATTCAGTTTCATGTTATGGATTATTTGATGTCTGATGAAGTTTTCAGTTAATGGAACTAAGGTACAAACATACAAAGATACATGGTTTTACTTTCTCGGTGGTTTTGTTGTTTTTTGTTTTTTTTCACATGTTTTTATTTCTGAACAATTTTTCTTATTTTTATGTTTTTTGAGCTATGAAACAGAAAAAAGGAAAGTTAATTAACTGCAACCTCTGCAAGAGATCTACCAAATGAGAAGGCAAAAAAAAAGTTCAGAGTCCCATCATCTAGACGTACATAACAAGCAAAGGAACACTGATAAAACATAGTAAAGTGCAGATTATTTGAACGTATGTATATATATATATATATATATATATATATATATATATATATATATATACATATATGCATACATATGGCTTTGTGATGGTCTCTACTCCATCTACTATCAAGGAACCTCAATCCTCACTACTGACACCAGTGGAGATGGCCACTAGGAATAAAAAATTGATTCATACAGTATTTTCATATGTAGCTTTCTGCACCAAGGGCAACCTCCCATAATAGCACACAGGGAGCACACTCCAGATCTTAGCCTGGACACTCTCTCCAAGCCCTAAACAAGACTCCGCACTGAGCACTTTGGAGCTCTGTGTCCCTGTTCAAAGTATCTGACACATACATTTGCATATTTGATTTTCATGCACACATACATACACACCTGGGAAAGGCTTGCACAGATTTACCAGCTGTGTCTCCTCTTCCCAGACTATAAGGTAATTATGCTACCACTAGTCAGCTACTCAAAGGCACTTACAAGGGTACCAAATTATACTTAGTAAAATTAATACTAATACAAATGGTAGAGCTTAACCAAAGCATCAAGACTTTCAGCAGCAGCCATAGTTTCTCTAAAATAAGCATAAGTACCTTTAAGATGTTAAACGTATTCTCTAAAAGACCAGCCACAGTGAAAGCTATAGAAATATGTAATAACAAATAATAAAATAGAAAGCATGAGATTACTGAATATCTAGTTACAATAAACATCAGAGTTTCATCACAGGAGATATAAAAATAACAGCTGGATAGATTAACACAGATGCAGAAAAATAATACTTAGCTAATCTCACTATATTTTCCTGACTGTCTAAAGAATTACTGTTCTCTGGTTACTAAAGCAAGGCAAGATGACGTGTGTTGAGTTGTTTACTAGAGAAGGCAAGATGAGGTGTGTTGAGTTGCTTACTACGGCAAGGCAAGATGAGGTGTAAGGTTGTGTGAGATATCTGTGAAAGATCTTTCCTGTCAGGTTCCGAAAAACAAAATGCTGCTGAGATAGTTCAAGAATATCTCTCAATAATATCTAAAAAAATTCCTTTCAGTTTTGGTTATAGAATGACATCACATCTGGTCAACTGACTGATACAATATATACACAGAGCTTTGCTAAGATCTGTTTCCACATCTGAAAGCTATAAAACAATTTCATAAACTTCCACCCTTCCTGGGTAGCACTTACTTCACCACTAAGACAATACTATTAGATTCCTAGTCCTGGTTTTCCAAGACATTTTTGTCTCTGGCAGCAATCAGACCTGTATGATAAAATCTTTATGGCCTATACCAACCCATTTAATTTTCAACCTTTTTTTCAAAATTAGCTGGACTGAGAGAGTAGCTCCCTCAACAAAATAACCACATTACTGGCCCCCAGCTTTAGCTATAGAGCCTGTCTGGGTCTCTGTTATGCTACCAGACCTGCATGTCTGTCTCCACACCTGACTGTGTGTAACTGCATACACACAAGGTACTTTGTTTCTTTCGGCTTTTCCCAGTTAGGGGTCGCCACAGTGGAACTCCGGTCCGCTAATAATTGGTAGTTGATTTTTACATGCCACGTTACCAGCCCTGATGCACAACCTTCAACGAAGGTACACCCATCCATGCATGTCTCCACGCAGATGACGCTCTAGCTGAGAATCGAATCGGACAGCGTCTTACTGTACACACAAGGTACTACATTATCAAAATCATTCCCTATCAAGACATATGCAGGGATATCCTCAAACATACCTACCTGCTTGCTTCCTTTTCCATCCTCGCAGTCAAGGTGAAACCTGGCCAAAGGTATTTGGAATGGGTTGCCTCCTAAAGCTCTGACTGGTTTGGACAGCCCAAAAAAGTACTGCTCCTCTTTAACCATTGCAGGCTTCACAATGGTTATGTCAGAGGCTGTGTTTCTCATAGCAGTGGCCTGTCTTCCATCCACTAAGTTAGGATGCAAACTCAGGTGATAGTTTGGTACCCCTGTTGTCTCCAGACAACTTACCACTGGCATGCTGTTATTCCCACTTGCTGGCTCTATCCCTTTTTGTTCCCCTTGCTTTAGTGGACTTTTGTATGCTATGGGGTCCCTCTGGTTACATTTAAAACATCTAACCCTTGATCCTGGCAGTGTACCTTAAGTAGTGGCTTCCCCTGTTGCTGGTGGACTCTGTTGGGGTGGTTTACGCTGCCCACCATGGGTTCCCTTATATCAATGTGCAGCACAAGGTATCCCCTTCTTGTGGAGTGGTGCCCTGCTTACTAAGTAAAGATCCCCTTTTCTCCCCAGCACATCTGCAGAGTTACCACTCCCGGCCCGCCAACCAGATTCTCATATCCTCAGGCAAAGTGCTAAGGACTCATTTCCTCATCTAAAGGTCTTCCAGATTTTCAAAAATGGTGACCTGACACCCACTCACCCGCCTATGAAAATAATTGCTTAACTCAGCAATATAATCACATACACTTTCATCTGTCTTGTGGCCATGCTCATGAAACTTTATTCTGTAAGTTTTGGGTGTTAACTTTAAACATTCTAATGAACATTGTTTTAACTTTATCATAGTTTAAAGAATCAGAATCAAACAATTTGGAAACAGCAGTTACAGCTTTACCATGGAGTACGGGGTCAGGAACCATACCCAGAGCCATTGGTCAACATTATGCTATTTACATACTCTTTCAAACATATGAATAAAGCTATCAAGATTATCACCCTCTGTAAACTGTTGAAAACATTTACTGACCTTTGTTCTTCTGAGGTTCAGTTATTCTGTTCTCCATTGCCTCCATGACCCTGGCGAACAGTCAGCATCTCCATCTCATGTTGGAGCTGTTTTTCCTTTTCTTCAGCCTGCAAACACTGCAGTCTGTCATTCTCTCCAAATTCTAAATGCTGAAGTCTCTCTGCTGATTCTAATTCCAAATGTTTAGCCTCCAGATCAAGTCTCTTTAACACCAGATGGGTTTTTAAGTCCTCCGAGGAAAAGGTGAAGTGTCCTGTTTCCGAAGGCTGCGTAGTCCCATCACCAGGCTGGTTGTCTTCCTGGCTGCTGGTCTGTGATGCAGCTGCAATTGAGGCTGAAATCATTTCCTCTTTAGTCAGGTTGCCATGCACTAGTCCTTTGGCTTTGCATACCTTGGCCAATTGGTTCTTTGTCAGATTGCCATAATCCTCTGCTGACATCTTTGCCTGCTTTCCCTGATTAAATTAAACAAACACAAATAAATAAAAGTGTTGTAAAAATGAAAATTTGTATGTTTACCATGTGGCGGCTGAGAGTACACACGCCTTCAATGACAACTGCCCACAGGCTACTGAAGATTAATTAATATCCCACCCATCTGCCAACAATATGTGATGGACCCTACTCTGAGCCAGTAATCAAGGAGCCTCAACCCTCACCAGGATGGCCACTAGGAACAAAAATGGATATACACAGTATTTTCAGATGCTGCTCTCTGCACCAAGCATAATATCCCTTAAGAGCAGACAGGGACCACACTCCAGACCTGGGTCTGGACTCTGTCTCTCTTCAAACCCCAAACAAGACTCCATACTGATGACTTTGGAGCTTTGTGTCCCTGTTCCAAGTAGCTGACACACACACTTGGATATTTGATTTTCACACACACACACACACACGCACACACACACGCACACACACACACACACACACACACACACACACACACACACACACACACACACACACACACACACACACACACACACGCACATGGACACGCACACACACACTCACACACACACACACACACACACACACACACACACACACACACACACACACACACACAAACACACGCGCACACATGCACATGCGCACACGCGCACACGCGCACACACACACATTTAGAAAAATGGGCAACTGTCCCCCCCCCCAAAAAAAAAGTCCCATACATAGCTCTTCAGTTCACAAACATCTTCTTGACACACTTCATTCAGTCCAATTGGCTATACAACATAATTGTGTTATGGTCACCCCCCTCCCTGCCGGTGACAGTCCAACTTCAGCTAATATTCTGCATATATGATAATTTTTTTTACTGTTGAAGAAATAGATAGCTATGATTCTTTCCAACATTTGTCTTGCACGTTCCTGCACTGCTTTTTTGTTTTCCTTTACTAGCTCCCCATTTCACCACTTTCCTATCTTCCCCATTTATTTTCTTTAAAGAATTATTGCCCAATGGTGTGCATTGTGCACCAACATGCAGCAGCAGTAAATGGCAGTAATGTATGTAAATGTAGTAAAAGTACCACAGACACTTGTAAAAGTACTACCTACACCCGTATTCAAACCTAGTAACATCTGCCTTCAACTACAATGCATTAACACTTGGTGTGAAGTAGCACATATATTTTATACAATCAATAGTAACTTTCATAGTTTAGCAAAGGATTTCCCTTTGTACTCCCCCGTGCTTGGTCCCCATATCACCACTGCCCTATCTTCCCCATTAATTTTGTATAAAGCACTACTGTGTGATTCCCATTAATGTTGTATAAAGCATTATCACTCAATGTCCATTTAGTGTCTATAAAGCATTCTTGTGTGATCGTAAAGCAATGGTAATATAAAAGCAGTTAACTCTATTACATACAGATGTATTCAAAACCAGTACCATCTGGCCCCAAAAAATGGATGTTTCACTGCATTAAATGAATTAATACCTGCAGCCAGAGAGTCAGTTAAGTAGCAATTGTATGCAACAGCAATTAAGTCTGCCATTTGCTATTCAGTCTCTAAAATACACCTGTTACTCAACTGAGTCTGTGACACCATCTGTTACTACAGCGATGCATTCCTTTTTGGGGTCAGATTGTACAGGTTTGACTCCAGGTGTATGCAACTGAGCCTTTGACACCATCTGTTACTACAGCGATGCATTCCTTTTTGGGGTCAGATTGTACTGGTTTGACTCCAGGTGTATGCAATCCTCATTTCCTTTCTTAAATGCATAATTGCCCGATGGTGCACATCACACACCAATGTGAAGCAATGTGGAATGATATCAATATATATAAATACCATTAAAGTATTATGGAGGCTTGAAAAAGTACTATCCACACCCTTAAATGAACCCAGTAACACCTGCCACCAGCAGCAATGCATTAACATGTGCTGCTACAGAGTTAGTTAATTAGCAGGCATATTTCAGAGACTCAGTACAATTTGATGGACTTCAGCAATGCAGCACGAGTTTGTGCACTGCTTAACTATGTGCAATCCCACCAGTCACCTCGCTATTAAAATCTATATATATCTTTGTTGCATTACTGGTGTTTACTGTCCATTTCCGCTTTATGACATAAAAATACATGTGAAAACATTAACAATTAAGGGCCTATCTCACGACACAAAGTAATATGAAATGTTGTGTGATTTACAATGCACATCAATCTGGTAACATGCAGAAATACAATTAATAACCCATACGAATGACAAACTCTTCAATTGTTCCCTTGGAACTAGACAAACTTTCAACTTAAGCACTCATACCATTCACTTTTCATACCGGCACTTGCTCAGAACTCATAGCAAGCACTAATAAACCTTAGCACTAGACCCCGCTATACTGTAGAGAAGGACAAAGCTCTCTATTCAACCTTACCAGACAATCAGTAAAACAGTTCACTGTACCTATCCAGGCATGTCCAAAGGGCAGTTTCAGGTGTACTTTCCGGTCCAACTGGTGAATCTGGGCATTTTGAGGCAATGTTACAATTGCCTCATGTACACAAACAGCCCTCTCCTCCTTCCACCAAACACTAATACATGTGAAAGATGCAATTATACAGCCAAACTGGAGGCTAAGATCTCTCAACCCAAGACTGGACCAGGCAGTCAAGAGGAGAAGGGAATTACTTGCATCACACCACCAGTCTCACATAGACCTATGAAACCTGCATTAGCAAAAAACACACATAAATACACGAAAACATACTCAGAGGCTTTAAATAAAAATCTGCAGAAGCAACAGAGACCTCCAAAGCAGACATCCAAGCAACTTCCACCCCCCAACACAAACCATGAAACCCATACTTCACAAAACCAGTGTGCCACACAATCACAGCCCTTAAGGCAAAATAACATACCCAACACATGAGTAATAGTTGACTCTATAGTAAGGCACACTGACGTCCCACTCACTAGGCTGAACAAGGAGAAGGTTACTGTTAGCTGCCTGTTGGGTGCCTGGATCCGCCACATAAAACAAGCACTCAGGTCACTCCAGAACAAGTACAAATATGACTCTGTCATTGTCCATGTTGGTGTGAATGACCTGAGCCATACCTCTACATGAAAAGAGACATGGAGGAGCTCTCTGATCATGTAGCCCGGGCCGGTATGACCCTGAGTAGCATCCTGCCATCACCAAGAATGATACCACGGTATAGAGAAAAAATTATCAACTTCAACAATTGGCTAAGCTTCTGGTGTCATTTAAAGGGGATCCAGTGTCTGTCAGCCTGGGATGACATGCTCGACAAGCCACACTACTTTGCTAGGGACAGCTTGCACCTGTCAACCTTAGGCTTTTGAATACTGGCCAAGGCTCTTGCCAACCCCATAGTGCCTTTTTTAGGCAAGGCTCAAAAGACAAACCCACCACCATAACTAGCACAAATAACAAAAAAACTGAGGGTAATCCTACTCAATGCCAGAAGTCTAAACCTCAAAATGCATGCACTCGAGGCACTCCTCAGTATGGAAAAAAATCGATATATGTGCAGTAACAGAAACCTGGTTTAAGGCTCCAGAGAGCACCCCAGCACTACCAGGCTACAACTCATACCATACATTTCGGCCACAAAACCCGGACCGAAATACAAAAGGTGGGGGAGTATCCATATTCATCAAGGATACCCACACCTCCAGGTTAGTGGCATAGCACGATGCTTCAGAGATCATCCAAGTGAAACTAACAATGGGTGAAACTGCTATTCAAATTATGGCTTGCTACAGATCACCCACCTTGTCCTAGGACCCCCAGTCTGCATTCCTGGAAACACTGGGAAACATAAAGTTCCTACCAAACACCCTGATAATTGGTGATTTCAATTACGCAAACATTAACTGAGAGAACTACTCAAGTACAAACTCCCTTGCCCAACATTTCCTAGAATTTATAAACTTAAATGCCCTGGATCAACTGGTCAACACCCCCACCAGAGGTCACAACATATTGGACCTGGTCATCACCAACATCAGCAACCATTGTTCCACACCTGAGATCAACCCCTCGCTGGTTAGATCTGACCATAAACTAATCACTCTGGATATCCACATTCCGCCACAAACCCCAGTCAAAGAAACTACTGTGAAAAACTTTTCAAAAGCAAACTTCACGTTACTTAAGACCGAGTTGGGAAGTTTCAAAGCCCCCACGCTAAAGGATACCGCTGCACAAGCTGCAAAATCCTTTACTAATGCACTCTACAGGCACCTCCAAGAATGCATGGATCGTGCTATCCCAAACAAAACCAACACTTTCTCCTCCAAGAAAAGGAAACCAGTCTGGTGGACCCCCTGCCATAAACACGCTATACAATAGAAGGAGGAAACTAGCACAGAAAAGAGTAAAATCCCAAGAAGGGCGACATCCCTGATCAGTATCAGCAAGAAACTACGTTCCCTCATAAAATCATCCAAGGCTAGCTTCGAAAGAAAAATTGCCATGGACTCCAAAGATAACCACAAGGCATTCTTTTGCTAAGTCAAGAATCTAAGTGGCAATTCTCAGATCTGCTCGGAGTTAGTGCAGAATGGCACAAAATACACTGAACCGACCAATATAGCCAACATCCTGGCAGACAGGTTCAGTGCAAACTTCATCCCCCTCTCACCCCCAAAAGGGTCCATAACTATACCAGAAGAATGTACTGCCCATGAAATCACAGACACTCAGGTTAAAACAGCCCTATCCAAAGCCAAAAACACAGCATCAGTGGGACCGGACAGTGTCCCAGGCTGCGTCCTACACGAGCTCAAAGATGAAGTAACCCCTCACCTAAACATACTGTCAAACCTCAATCTCTTCACAGGCTACATGCCCACTGAGTGGCGCACAGCAATGGTTATTCTACTCCACAAAGGTGGAGCCAAAACGGACCCTGGGAACTATCGCCCTATAAGCCTGACTAGCTTGGTTTGCAAAGCTATGGAGCGCATCATCATGGATCTTATTAACAGATACATTGGAAACCTCCAAACACTGGACCCTATCCAGTTTGGCTTTGTTAAGGGCAGATCATGCCTCCTAAATCTGGTGGACTTCTTTGAGACAGTTACCAAGGCTATAGATGAGAGAAAGGTGGTCCACACAGCCTACCTAGACCTTGCAAAAGCCTTTGACACCATTCCCTACTCAGGTATTATAGACAAGCTCACCAGCCTGAACATAAACCCCTACATCACAAGATGGGTTGCCAACTGGCTCACGGACAGAACCCACATGGTATGAGTTGTGGGAGCTAGGTCTGATTCTAAACCGGTTACAAGTGACGTTCCCCAGGGCTCAGTCCTAGGACTCCTCCTGTTTGGCATATACTTCTCAGAGATACAGGCAAGCACAGGAGGACTATGGCTGACCAAGTTTGCAGATGACTGCAAACTAGGGGCTATAATTGACTCTCTGGCTGACACAGACATCCTCCAAAAGGGTCTCACTGAGACAGATACCTGGTGTCAAAACCATGGCCTCAAGCTAAATGCCAAAATGTGCATAGTCATCCCCTTTGGAAAAAACAAAGTACCCAAAAACTACCACAAAGGTGGTAGCCCCTAAATACGGAAGACGTAATAAGGGATCTAGGGACCCAAGTAGATAGAAACCTCTCCTTTGATAATCACATTGCCAAAGTGGTTAGAAAATCCTTCTATGTGGCCCACCTAATCACAAAAGGGTTTGCATCCAGATCAAAAGAGGTCACTGGGCCCCTCTATGCATCACTCATCAGACCCATCATCGAGTACAATGCCCCATTTGGGATGTACCTTACAAGACATCTGCAACAACTGGAAAGGCCACAGAAGTACCTCACCAAGAGGATCATTGGCCCAAGCAGATGCCCTATGCAGCTTGACTGAAGCAACTCCAGCTGTACTCGGTTGCATACCGCCTACTCAGAGGTGCTCTCTGCCTGACATACAAGGCCATGTCCAGCCCAGAACTGATGGACATGCTCCACCTAAAGAAAAACATATCCCCTCAAGCCACACACTCCAGGGATCTAAACCTCACCACAACAATAAATAGGACATGCTGGAGGGATAGATTCCTGTCCCAGAGACTTTCCATGCTCTGGGACAAGATTCCAATCTACATTAGGCAGAGCTCCTCGCTAACCCTCTTTAAGAGAAACCTTAATGAGTGGATGGGAATCAGAAAGTTTATTCCAGGGATCACTTCAATGGCTCTGCTGGACAGAGGCAGAGGGAACTAGTCTAAGGGGGCGGCGAAAGCCAACACATTCCAGCTAGGCTTGTAAATGCCTTCGGGCAGATAGACTTGTACCTACCTAGAAACCTATGTACCTAAGTGTTAAGAGTAAGGCTAAGGAAGGTTTCAGCATGGACATTATACAAAATAACATAGATGATCTTCTACCCACTTGAGCTGACCCATGTAAGCAGTGTGCAAACTCAAGATGCATTTCGAAAGTGTGATAGTTGGTATGGAGACTCTAAAATATACCTGCTAATGAACTGACTCTGTGGCAGCACCTGTTCATGCACTCAGTGCAGTAATACATATGTTTCTGGGCTAGATAGTGCTAGTTTCGAATACAGCTTTATTTAACACTTGTAATTTCTTTTTGCCATTGCTGCACATTGGTGCACAATGTGCACTATCGCACAATAAGTCTTTAAAAAAAAGAAATGGAGAAGATAAAAAAGTGGTGAAATGGGGAGTGAGCAGGGGGAAACAAAGTAAAAGGAGGGCAGGAATGTGCAGGAGGGTGGCAGCAAAGAACCATATCTATCCACTTCCTCAATAGTAAAAAATGTTCCGATGTGTGGAATATTAGCTGAATTTGCACTGTCACCTCCAGACAGAGGGGTGACCACAACACAATCATGTTATATAGCCATTTGTGAAATGGAGAGCTATGTATGGGATGGATTTTTTGGAGGGGGATAGATTCTTTTTTTTCTTTTTTTTTGAGAGAGAGAGAGAGAGGAACATTGGGGAAGGGACATAGGTATGTCTGGAATAGGTAGGTTTGGTAGGTGAGGAAGCAATCACAGACAGAACATACAAGAGAAGACACAGGAACAGTGAAGAAATCAGGAGGTGGGTGAATGCCATGGTTGGGTTGAGAGTGGGGACATCATAAACCCATGGACTTCAAGTTGGGTGAGAGTGAGAATCAGGTCCTCACACGCTGGACTGTCATCACTGTCACCTCACTTCGCCAACAGCTGCGGTGTTTGAGATTTGCTTCTCTTTCTCTTTTTATTACGTACAATGATGGAGAGCAGTATCTCCATCCAGTGTAGGTGTGCACCAGCTGTGTGGCACACAAGGTTACACACCAATCCTGACAGTTCATTGTAGGTGATAAAAATCACCACCTCTGCCACTTCTCCAAGAGGGAACCACTGGCCTATCCTATAGGACAGAACTACATGAGGGGGCAGGTAATGCAGGGACAGCAGACTGGATGCTGCCCATTTTGTCCCAGATGTGCTGGGCCTTGGTGCTGTACCCGGTGGAGTGGGAGAAGGAGGATCCTTTGTGGCAGGCCTACCCTGCTGTGCTGTGGGGAAAAAAAAGAAAAGATAAGGGTGAGAGTGAGAGAAAAAAAAGGGAGAACATTAACAACTACATATATGACATACACTGCATTGATACAATTATTTGACTATATTTTGTTACCTTTACTTTTAAGTCTACCAATCCTAACAAATAAGTTTTTAAGTTTTAAGAATAACAGGCTCATAACAGATGCACTATACAGACTGCAACAATCAATCCTTGATGTGTGCATATATTGCACATATGTGAGTTCCAGTTATAGAGACTACAGTTTACAGCAGGCCATGTATGCCACTGCTATAGAGGTTTGAATGTACCATACAATACTGAAGAAAAATTGACAGTATTGTATAGCTGGGAATTTCCCTGGTTCAATCCTCGGCTGGGGTGCCTTCTGTGCGGAGTCTGCATGTCCTCCCTGTGGTTGCGTGGGTTCTCTCCAGGTGCTCCGGTTTCCTCCCACATCCCAAAGACATGCTGTAGGTGGATTGGACACTCTAAATTGGCCCTGGGTGTGACTGTGTGTGAGCCTTCTGTGGAAGGTTGGGCGCTGGGCTGACAACTCGACACTAAAACTCCACTGCCAGACATGTGATCCGCTGTGGCGACCCCTAACCGGGAAAAGCCGAAAGAAGAAGAAGAAGAAGAAGTATAGCTGGGAATTGTGGTACGTGAACCTGCAACATCTGACTACTGTCTAATAATGTACTGTTGGTTTGGCCTACAGACTAATGCATGCATATTTGCTGTTACAGTTGAGATATGCATGCTCACTTTGATACAAATGCAGAAGATACCTCCCAAAAATATCTTAAGCTTTTAATGCTGCAGTAACAGTCCTGTGCTGCATACATACCACATGCTTCTCTCATCCATGCCAATCTAGAGGCATGGGTTCACACATTCAGCTCTCACTCTGTGACTGCTGCAGAAAAAACAGAACAGAAAAGAATACCATTATGAATAACAGTCAACACTATGTTCAGCTTTTACCTCTTACAAGTAGTCTCTGTAGCTGATGCTTACACATCTGTGGGGTCCCTCCAGTCCTACATTCCTTGATCCAGCATTTGAGGGTATCCCTCTTTCTCCTCCATAGGTCACTGTAGTGATGTCTACATTATTTACCAGTATGGAGCATACTGGTCGGACTGGTCAAAGCCCAGGCAAGACTATTCAATGCCTCTGACTTGTATTCTGAGCAACAATAGTCCCTCTGCAATAGCCTGGGCCCATGTACATTCACTAAGAGTCCAGCAAACACTTTGGACTCCTGGACACCCCGTCTTTGAGCACTAAACCTCAATCCTTATCCACAAATGCATGCCATGCATACTACAGAGAAAGACCAATGTCAAATGATATTTTCCTGCCAACTGCAGGTATCCTGCTTACTGTGATTGCGCAATGTTTTGTTTTTCTATATTCTAAACTGTTGAGCATCACTTAGCATTGTGCAGAGTGCACAAGGGTGTGCACTGCTGGGCAACATGTTTAGTGTCAATTGAATGGATCTAGTTTCTATTTGTGGCTGTATGGGTTCTGTCTACTACCTGGGTGGTCCATTCATCCAGTTTTTGCCTCACTTCCTGCAAACCAGATGAGCACAGCCAAACCCATTTGTGCTAAGCTGCACATCGCGCAAACACTGGCCCTACAAAAAAATAAAATAAAAAAAGGGAAAATTGTTGAAATGAGGAAAAATTAATCCATGACATACACAGTAGAAAATGTTAGTGCACATATGATATGTCTAGATAGGTCTGGATTTCAACTCTCACTCCAATGCACTTTCAGAAAACAGGATGAGTGCTTATCACTCTTTGCCACAGAAACAGCTTTGCAGCAAAGAGCTGCAGTCATTCCTCACACAACCAAGTGCAATTGAATGTACACTGATATCAAGGCAACTTTTATTTGTACATTTATTATATTTAGTATATTTTGATGTAGTGAACTTAGTGATCACACAACCTGTTATGATTATTGCTTGCAAATATACAGCTCTATCTTACCTTTCTATGTTTCTTGGTCATTCGTCAGTTATCTGACCAGTACTCAGAGACATGCAGAGTCAAGCTAGTCTATATCATTGATCTTAAAATGTGTAAGGATATTAACTGGGAATAATATGATATGCGGTTGCAGACACCTGAAGGGCAGGTTGGATGGCACAAACAAGCATAGACTGCTTGTTTGGGGGGAGGGTTCTGTTATGGCATATGCAAGGGCACACTGTTCTTTCGGGTTGGGGAAGCTGAGTTACTGTTATGGTGCAAACAAGCACAGAGTATTCTTTTGGTGTGAGCAAAGGAGAATTAGCATTGTGGCACAAAGAAGAATGGACTGTTCTTTTGTGGGGAGCAAACATGAGTTACTGCTATGGCACAAACAATGATATGTTGTTCTTACTATTGTCCTTCTTTTGCATCCTGCCTGTTGTTTGATTTTGTGAGGGTTCTGAAGTCAGAAACTTCAATGTGTCCCATTACTTTCTAACTTCTCTCTTTAATGATTTTCCATTACAAACATATGGTGCTAAACTGGGGACATGCAGTGATCATCAGTATTCTTCGGAGATATGACTGTGACAATCTTTGATGCATAAGGCCTACTACTTGTTAATGAGCACATATAAGTCAAATAAGTCTCTGCTGTTACATGTACAACTCTCTCACCTTTGACTTGCTTACTGTACCAAGTGATGAAATACAAGGATATGCCATAATATTATTAAACAAGACACTCCAGGTTTAGGACTTACCTTGTAAATGCAGCAGTTGCCACAGTGTTAATTTAGGGCTGACTCTGATGCAAGCAGTACACAGCCAATACATGGGAATGTAAAGGTTGTTTGAGTTGTCTGGAATAAATGTTATTATATGCATGTGAGTAGGAGGAAGGTTTTAGGCCCTAGTTGGTGAGTGAGTGTGCTATGTATTATCTCTTGTCCAGTGCAAGGGCATACTGAGCACATCTATGTCTGCTTAAACCCACAGCAGCAAGTGGTTCCCCCTCTGACACAAAAACTAACAGTGGCAAAAAATAAGAACTTTAAATGATGAACACTAAGGAAAGAGAAAATAAAATGCTGTGCTGTCATACAGTCTTAAGATCAGAATATCATGGCATGACCTGTGATGCGCACCATATGTCTGTACTTCAAAATCCTGTAAGAGACATGTCAGAAAGTAATTATACACATTGCAGTTTCTTACTTCATAACCCTCAAAAGAGCATCCACTACAACATTGTAACACTTTGATGTATTGACTGTGGAACCTTGTAAGGCCAATATAAACTAAATGTATGATGACCAGTTAAACACAAAAATGCAGATATACTTAGCAGTAAGTTATCTAGGGATCCTGAGCATCAGATAGATAGCCTTTGTCTCCCAAAATCCAAAATATAGATAGGAATATGACACAATTATCATCACTTGCACAGGGTGTTATGTAGTGATCATTACAGAGAGAAGTTACGAAGTAATGATACACGTTACAGTTTCTGATTGACTTCACAACCCTTGCAACAGCATTCACTATAAAGTTATGACATATGGATGCTATCTCTAAATTTCCAAGGGCAATATAAGTCACAGGTACAATGAACAGTTCTACAACAGCAATGCTGATATAGTAAGCACTAAGTTAGATATGTACCCTGAGTATCAGACACTCAGATTTTGTATCCCTGATTCATAAAGGTAGAACACAGGGATATGGTGCAGTTATTATCACTTGCACAGGGTGTTGTGTTGGGGGGGGGGCTAGGCTGACAAAAGAGGTCAGTGAGTGTGTGTGCGTATGGAGGAGAAGAAGGCAGACATTAGGACAAAAAAATTGGCAGTGACACAAAATAAGTAACTAGTGTGTGTGTGTGTGTGTGTGTGTGTGTGTGTGTGTGTGTGTGTGTGTGTGTGTGTGTGTGTGTGTGTCTGTAGGGGTCTTCCAGGTGAAATTGGTGTGTGAATGTGTGCACAAACATAGCCAAGCTGGGTGCTAGTTCTACATCATGGTGTGTTGGACAGGTGTGAGCCATGTATAGTAGAGGTGGCAGTTCATCGTTGTCATCCCCGACCACAAAAACTGGCTCTGTCAGAAGTTGCACTGGCACGTTGTTGTCCAAGATCATGCTCACATGCAGTGCTGCTAACTGAACATGACTGTTGTCTGCTGGACAAGCTCCCTTCATGGGAATGCCCAGGATCATGACCCCATGGCCTGCCACATCTGAGTGTGGACATCACATTCACTGATAGAGCAGTGGAAGTACTGCCACTATGGAAGTGTGATTGGGCATGGCCATGCTGGCTATCAGTAGATGTTGTGTCTGACCTATGCCAACGAGGATGACATTCCCCTCCCAACAGAGGTTCCATCATAGACATTGCTTGTTCCATGATAGACAACCCTCGTTCCATCAGAGACACCCCTCTTTCCAATGTGTCATTCATCCAATCCAGTGAATCAGCAACACAGCGGAGGTAGTCACTGGATAGTAAGCATTTGTCTGGACCACCTATGGGAACATGCCTGTGCCTTTTTGATGGTGCTAAATATATGTAGAGTGGCAAGGGAGGTAACAACTGTATCAGGAGGAGGAGGGAAAGCAGGCCCCCCTGTGCACCCCTATCAATCCTCCTGTGTGGCACCTTGCCCACACATTGGCTACAGCCAGACTCAATGGGCACTGAAGCCACAGTAACCACACTTCCCTGATCAGTGTCCTCACCCTCCACCTGTCCAATATCTGTGAGTTCAGTGGACTGCATAGGCATAGGCCTACTGGCTGTGCGCAATGTAAATGCAAGGGATGGAGGTAAGTCAACCTCTGTGTCAGATTCAACCTCTGCACCCCCTGACTGTGCCATTGGCCACCCTCATCATCCGAGTCTGCTGAGACACTAACATCAGGTGGCACAGGGCCTACAGTTCCACTGTCAGACTCACCTGTGATAAAAAAAAAAACACGAAACACACAAATACATTAATACCAGCAGTACTACATTGCAATATTTGATAACAAAGTAACACTGCTGTCACTATTACAGACTGTCCAGAAATACACATGCCACACCCGAGATTGATATCACTACAATATTTGTTTAAATTGATCAGCAGTACTGACATCAAACTAATTGGCTTACCAATTGCAGATGGCAAGCATTCCTGGAGGCCTGCTGGTCCTGAAAAAAGTTAAGCAAACGGAAAGGGGAAACAACATCACAATCAACAGTAACACAGAGGTTAATTCATTTGCCTCTTTATAGCTGCAATAAACAATTGTTTAAAGAAGAATGCAGCTGACAATTCCAAGCTAAGCTTATACGTATAGCCATCTTCAATCACCCATCAATCAAATAAATACATATGACACATTTAACTTATTTAATTTCTTTACCTATGCAACAGCATTCAACTGTTCAAATAACAATGTCTTCCTGGAAGCTCCTTCTGGGATGTGGTTAGTATATCCAAAATGCTGGCTCCCACATCCAGCATGTGTGGTACAGCGCTCTGTGTCCCTTAGGTTTGCTAGGAACTGCTCATTGTGGGTGGGGGAGTCAGTGGTGGTTCCCTAAGAGGGCCTCCAGCTGCAACTAGGAGATCACAGCCTATTGCAACTGCTTGCCTTCTTACAGAGGTGATCAAATCAGTGAACTTGTGGCGCACCTGTTCATAGCTTTATCTGTGGCCAACCATGGAGTTGAGATCTGCAACAATTTGCTGCCATATTTGAAAATGAAGGGCCATCTCTTGCCTTCCCCTGTGAAGTAGGAAGACACCATGTTTTGCGTAAACCATCAATAATAACTTGGTATTCATAGGTTCATAGGTTCATAGGTTCATAATAGGCTATCTGCCCTGGGGCAATTATAAGCCTAGCTCGATTCTGTATGGCTTACGCCACCCCTTGATTTGAGTATACTGTGCCCTTTTTAAGGTTTAGTTTACTGTGCCTCTGTCTAATAGTGACACGGGAGTAATCCTTGGGACAAACCTACGATCCCCCATCCACCTATCGAGATTCTTCTTGAAGAGATTCAGTGAGGTGCTCTGCCTCACATGAACTGGAATTCTATTTCAGAGCGAAGGGAGCCTCTGGGTTATGAACCTGTCCCTCCAGCAAGTTCTATTTATTTCTGTGCTGAGGTTCAAGTCCCTCGAGCGTGTGGCTCTAAGGGATTTAGAGTTACTGAGGTGGAGCATGTCCATTAATTCTGGATTTGACATAGCTTTGTATGTCAGGCATAGATCGCCTCGAAGTAGGCGGTATGCAACTGAGTAGAGCTGGAGTTTTTTTAACTGAGCAGCATACGGCATCTGTTTGAGACCCTTGATCCTCTTGATGAGATACTTTTGGGGTCTTTCTAATTGCTGCAGGTGTCGGGTAAGGTACATCCCAAAAGGGGCATTGTATTCTATGATGGGCCTGATGAGGGATGAATAAATGGACACGATTACCTCTCTTGATCTAGATGTGAAACCCTTCGTGATGAGGTGGGCTATGTAGAAGGTCTTTCTAACCACTTTGGCAATGTGATTTTCAAAGGAGAGATTGCTATCAACTTGGGTCCCCAGGTCCATAATAACTTTCTCTGTACTTAATGGGTTTCCGCCTATGTGGTAATTTGTGGGCACATTGTTTTTGCCAAAGGGTATCACTATACATTTTTTGGCATTTAGCTTTAAACCATGGTGCTGGCACCAGTTATCTGTCTCTGTGAGACCTTTTTGAAGGATGTTTGTGTCAGCTGGAGAGTAGATTATGGTGCCCAGTTTGCAGTCGTCTGCGAACTTGGTGAGCCATAGTCCTCCCACGTTTGCCTGTACCTCAGAAAAGTATATACTGAACAAGAGTGGTCCCAGGACAGAACCCTGTGGGATGCCATTTGTGACCGGTTTCTAGTCTGACATGGCTCCAGCAACTCTCACTCTGTGGGTTCTGTCTTTGAGCCAGTTTGCGACCCATCTTGTGACATAGGGGTTTATATTTAAGCTGGATAGCTTATCTATGATGCCCGAGTGGGGTATTGTGTCAAATGCCTTTGCAAGGTTCAGATAGGCTGTGTGGACTACCTTCCCTTCATCTATGGCTTTGGTGACTGCTTCGAAGAAGTCAACCAGGTTCAAAAGGCAGGATCTGCACTTGACAAAGCCGAATTGGGTAGGATCTAGTGTCTGTAGGTCCCCAATGTCTTTGTTTATGAGCTTCATGATGATCCTTTCCATAGCCTTGCAGACTAAGCTAGTCAGGCTTATGGGGCAATAGTTTCCAGGGTCCATAGAAGCTCCACCTTTGTGGAGTGGGACCACTGTTGCTGTATGCCATTCTGTGGGCACATATCCTGTAGTGAGGCTGAGATTGTATAGCTATTTTATTTGAGGGATTAGTTCCTCTTGGAGTTCATGTAGGACACAACCTGGGACGCCATCTGGTCCCATGGAAGCAGTGTTTTTTTGCTTTGGCGAGGGCAGCCTTCACCTGAGCATTAGAGATGTTTGGGAGGCAGCCCTTTGCCGGGATATATACTTGCTCTTTTGGGGGGTGGAGAAGTTTGCACTGAACCTGTCTGCCAGGATATTGGTAATGTCTGTGGGTTCAGTGTATTTTTTGTCGTTTAGAATTAACTCAGAACAAGTCTGGGAGTTGCATCCCAGGTTCCTAACATAACTGAAAAAAGCCTTATGATTGTCTTTGGTGTCCTGTGCAATTTTTCTCTCAAAGCTGGCCTTGGAGGATTTAATGAGGGATCGTAATTTTTTGCTACTACTGATCAGAGATGCCTTCCCTATTAGGGATTTTGCTCTATCATGTAGTAGCTTCCTCCTTTTGTTGTACAGTTTATTTATGGCAGGGGTCCACCAGACTGGACACCTGCCTTTGGATGATTGGGTCTTGGTTTTGTTTGGGATAGCATGATCCATGCATTCCTGGAGATGTCCGTAGAATGCGTTTATATAGGATTCTGCAGTTTGGGCCGTAGTTTCCACTGGCCCTGGGGCCTTGAAGGATTCCACTTCAGTTTTGAGAAGTGAGAAGTTTGCTTTTGAGAAGTTTTTCACTGTGGTTTTCTGGGCTGGGGGTGGGGACGGGATGTGGACATCCAGTGAAATTAATTTATGGTCTGATCTTACCAATGAGGGATATACTTCTGGTGTGGAGCATAGAGTTCCCATGTTGGTAATGATCAGGTCTAGTATGTTGTCCCCTCTTGTGGGATTGGTGACTAGTTGTTCCATAGCATTTGAGTTTATAATTTCCAGGAACTTTTGGGCTAAGGTGCTGAGGCTTGAGTAGTGCTCCCAGTCAATGTTTGGGTAGTTGAAGTCACCCAATATAATGGTGTTCGGAGAGATCTTCATGTTCTCCAATGTTTTCAGGAAAGCTGAGTGGGATTCCTGACTTTGAGAGGGTGATCTGTAGGATGCTATAAACTGAAAAACAGTCTTGCCCACTGTTAGTTGCACATGGATGGTCTCCGATACTTCGTGCAATGCCACTAACCTGGAGGTGTGGATATCCTTGATAAATATGGAAACTCCCCCTCCTTTTGTGGTTTTGTCTGAGTTTTGGGGCCGAAAAGCATGATATGAGGTATAGCCTGGTAGTGCTGGGGTGCTCTCTGGAGCCTTGAACCAGGTTTCTGTCACTGCACAGATATCGATGTTCTCCATACTGAGGAGAGCTTTGAGTGTGTGCATCTTGAGGTTAAGACTTCTGGCGTTAAGCAGCATTACCCTTAGTTTCTTGTTCCTAGATCATTCAACAAATGTAAATTGTCTTTTGCATAAATTTAAGCATCTCTCTACCATTATTGTAGGTGTTCTAAAACAAAACAGACATATAATACATGTATCACATAACTGCAAAACTAGTGTTAACAGATGCAACATAAAATGTAGCCAGCCACTGTTACCCACTGGAGAAACATTAAACAGTCTACAGACATGATATACTAACAACAGGCAGGATGCAAAATGAGAGTAAGAAGAGCAACATATCCTTGTTAGTACTATACAAGTAAATCACTTTAGTTCCCAATCCCCACAAAACAGGCAAATGACCCTTTTAGCTAATAAAACATCTTTGAAATGCTGTTAAAGAACCTGTCCCTGAAGCATTTGTACATATGTCTCACACAGGATTCCTTTCCATGTATTTACATGTCTTGCCAATCCTGTGTACCTCTGAAATGGCTTGACAAGCATGGCTATGCCATCAGTACACTTCGAAATAATGCATACAGATAGCATTGTACAAACTTGTGCTTCACATTACTGTTAAATGCATTCTAGCATATGCAGTACGTAGGTGACAAAATGGAAACCTAACTTCTGAGATGCAGTACTCCTCTGTACAGATATCCCATTGTAAATGCTTACAATCACTGTTCTAAACATATAGAACTCTCCTCAACATCAGTTTTTCCTAGGTACAGGGTGGTCTTTTTATATGGTGTAGATTAATAATGGATTGCAGCTGTGGATGATTTTTGTTTGGGAGGAGGAATTCATAAAAACACTACAGTCTGCCTTACTTCCACTGGGTGGTTCAGCTTAGATCTAAAAAGTGTCTCTGGAAAGTCAACAGGCCTTTCTAATCAACATAACACAGATGCTACAAAACATGCCATGATGTTTGTGGATACATTAAAAGCCATGTCACTGTAACCTGTCTGGTATAGGATGAAGTTGTGTCTGCCTGGCCTCCAGCCCGATGTCTGACCACTACCTGGTGGGATTACTGCATATCCATTGCTAACATATAGCTGATGAGATGACATCAGCAGAGTCTGTTGAGGCCAGACTAAGTTTCCCACATGCTGGCATAAAATGCTCTCTGCAATGTCAAGTGACAGCTCACACACACACAGATACACCCACCAGAGTGCAGTGCGAATAGATCCTCTACCAAAGTACACAAAATACAGAACACAGGACTTAATGCAAGTGCCACAGATCAAGTCTGACTTAGAGTGTGTCAGGCAACAGTTTATACCTGATGACATCAGCAGTGTCTATTGAGAAAAAGCTAACAGTGTCACACATGGTGGTGTGAACTGCTCTCTGTAATGTCAAGCAACAGCTCACACATACACCCAGGTGACTGCAGTGAGAATAGTAGTCTACCTGCTTAAGTACACAGACTACAGAACACAGTACTTAACACAAGCACCACAGATCAAGTCTGACTTCGAGTGTGTCAGACAGCAGTTTATAGCTGATGACATCAGCAGTACCTGTTGAGAACAAGATAATAGTGTCCCATATGCTGCTGTAAAATGCTCTCAGTAATGTCAAGCAACAGCTCACATACACAGTTGACTGCACTGAGAATACAATCCTATCTATCTATCTATCTATCTATCTATCTATCTATCTATCTATCTATCTATCTATCTGTCTATCTATCTATCTTTCTATCTAACCAAACAGACTGCAGAACACAGTACTTAACAAAAGTGCCATGGCACAAGTCTAATTTATAAAGCAGTCCAAGTGGACATATAGTAGGTGACATCAGTGGGCTATGTGGGAGGAAAGAGGTTGGAAGGCTTGTATGAAAGGGATGTGTAGGCATGAGCAACTATAAAAAAACTGGACATTCATGCCATTGTAAATGTAGCTGTAGGATATCATGCCTATAATGCTAACTAGTGACACAGACACACAAAGTCAATGGAAGTGAGAGCAGAACCCCTACCTATTTAAGTGCACAGGCTACAGAGTATAGTACTTAATGCAAGCACCATTGCACAAATCTGATTTGACATCAGCAGGCCATGTGGTACACAACATCTTGGGAGGCCTGCCTTGGCACATAACTTCATAGCATTATATGAGGATAGTAGCCAAATAGCAGTAATAGCACTAGGCTGTTTAGAAGCCTAGCTGTGTAGTAACACAAGTACCCTTATTGACCATAGTTGGATATTTCAATTTAGCAGACCATGGTTGTGAGCACCACCAGCTGGCCGTGTCTATGATGGACCACACACTATTATATACTACACTTTGTAGTATGGTTGATATATGTGTGGAACAAGTACTGAGACCCCAGTGTTGTAGTGCTTGGTGGTGTGGGGGGGGGGGGTATCCTATGAATGTATTGTAAATATATGATGTATAGTTAGAGCAGGCCCTTGGTTTGTACTGTTTCCACATGTAGTTTTATATATATATATATATATATATATATATATATATATATATATATATATATATATATTATATATATATATATATATATATATATATATATATATATATATATATATATATACATACATTCCCATAGTGCAGCGAGCAGCTGGTTTGCACAATGGTGAACAAAGTGTACAAGCATGCGAGATACACCTGTTTACACACAAGTAAGCAGTGTGCAAATGCAAGTCCCATTGCAAACATCCGATAGTTCCAGCTGTACTCCAGGCCTGGTTTTTGCAATGCCTAAGAGCATTACTTCAATATATCTGCTTTATATTTGTGCCTGTCTGCTTCCTAGGTGGTTTGATTTGTCCTATTTCTGCAGTGCAGCACTTCACACAAACAAAATGAGTACAGTCAAACCTGTAATGTATTTGTTGTCTGGCAAAAATAATAGGAATATGGAACTGAAAAAAAGAAGAAATATATGAAATGAGGAAAACCAATATATGGCATATAAAGTAGGACATGACAGTACACATTTATATGATATTTCTATATAGCTTGGGATTTGAACTCTCACACCAGTGCATCTTCAGAAAACAGGATAGATGCCTTATTTTTTTTTCCCAGAGAAACAGCTTTGCAACACAAGACTGAAGCCATTCTTCACATAACCAGCTGTATCACAGTGTACACTGGTATCAAACCATCAACTGTGATTTGTACATTTAATTCTCTTTATTATATTTGGATGTAGTGCACTTAGTGATCACACAACCTGTTATGATTCTGCTTGGAAATATATAGCTGTGTCTTCTATGTTTGTGTCTCTTGGTACTTCATCAATCATCTGATCAGTAGTGTGAGACATGCAGTGTGTAAGCCATTCCATATCATTGATCTTAAAATGTGTGAGGATATTAACTGGGAACTGTATGATATGCAGTTGCCAGCAACTGAAGGCCAGGTTGGATGGCATAAACAGGCATATACTGTTCTTTTGGGGGGAGCATAGCTGAGTTACTGTTATGGCACTAACAAGAGTACACTGCTCTTTTGAGATGAGGAAAAAGTTCAATTACCGCTATGTCACAAACGAGCATAGCCTGTTCTTATGTGTTACTGCTATGACACAGACAAGGATATGATTATCTTGTTACTGTTGTTGCTCTGCATCCTGCCTGTTGTTTGATCTTGACAAGGGTTGTGAAGTCAGAAACTGCAACATATATCATTACTTTCTAACTTCCCTCATTAATTATTTACAAGTACAAAGGGTATGGTGCTAAAATGAGGCCATCCAGTGATCATCAGTATTCTTGAGAGGTATGAGTGTATTAATCTTTGATGCCTGAGCCCTAATACTTACTAATGAACACCTAGAAGTCAAATAAGTTACTGCCTCCACATGTTAAAGTACTTTTTATACAAATCCACCACTGTTTACTTGATTACTGTACCAAGTTACAAAATGCAAATATATGCTATAATATTATACAAGAATGCAATCTAGGTTCAGGGCTAACCTTGCAAATGCAGCAATTTGGCAGAAGTTTAGTTTAGGGCTGACTCTGTCTGATGCAAGCAGTGCACAGCCAACACATGGGGAAGTAATGGTTGTGTGAGTTGCCTGGCATTAATTTCACTATATGTATGTGCATAGGAAAAAAGTATTAAGCACCTAGGTCACCAATGAATGTGCTGTGCATTGTCTGTTCGCTATAGCAAGGGCATACTGAGCATGCCTACATCTGCCTCTAGGCACAGCAGCTAGTGCTTTCCTCTCCGAGTCCTTCTCTGACTGTGGCTGTGGTGACCTAGGTGTCGGTGGGGGGGATGTGTGCCCCTTTCTCTTGCTGATCCTGCTGCAGCTGTTTCTGCAGGATCAGGTTGTGTAGCATAAAACATACTATGAAAACTTGTGTACATGTGTGTGAATTATACTTCAGAGCTCCACCAGATGTATCTAGGCATAGGAACCTTGACTTCAGCAGCCCAAGCACACACACTGTGATATTTCTGGTTTGGCCTTATGCCTCATTATGGCATTCTTCTGCAGTTGTTTGTGCACTTTGGATGGGTGCCATCAACCACAGTTCCAGTGCATAGCCACCATCCCCCAGTAAATGGTCCTGTGGGACATCGCCCTAGCAAACATCTGGTACAACTGTGATGTGTGCCAGATATGGGAGTCATGATAACTGCCAGGGTTGCCAGCACACACATGCAAGATAATTCCATGGGTACTGCACACTCTGACTCCCCTATACTGGCCCAGTAATCAAGGAGCCTCAATCCTCACCACTAGCAACAGTGAGGGATGTACACATTGGGAGGATGACAAGTGCACACACACAGTAAAATGCAATTTCCGTGAAGAGCACACAGAGACAACAGTCCATCTGGGGCTGGTTTCTCCCTCTTTCTCCACATCCACAATAAGACTCCCACTGGCACAGTTATAGAGTTGAGATCTCAGCTGAGTGGTCATGCCAAAACCTCCAGCACCCTCTCTGTCCTACTGGTGCTTTATGTCCCTGTCCAATTAGCTGATGCACAGATACTTTGAGATTTGATTAATATACAAACACTCACACACACACACACACACTCAAACACCTGGGAAAGGCTAGCACAGGTTTACTAGCTATGCCCCCTTCTGCCCAGACTATAAGGTAGTAGTCACTGCCACCAACCACTCTTTATCAGCTACTCTAAGACCCTTAGCAAAGGGTTCCAGTCCTACTGTGTAATGTTACTATTAATACAAATGGTAGTTTTGACCAAGCACCAGGCTATTTGTTGTAGCATGTGCAGTGTCACAATATACATATGCAAGTACTGTAAGAGCTTAAATATGTCTCAGAAATATCAGCCACAAATATAGGTTTAAATATATTTAATAATAATAAATAATAAAAGAACAAGACAGTACTCAGAAAACAAACACAGTTACTTCAGAGTTCAAAATCACAGGAAATATTTTAAAACAACATTGCAGGGCAGTCTCAAATAAATACAGAAACATCTAAACTAATCTTTACTATAGTCTTATCTATATTCAAAAGAAATTACTATAATCTAGTTACTTACTATTAGCAAAGCAAATGCAGATATTGATGATGATGAGTGGATGTTGTCAGATCCAAAGGCAAATACAACATACACAGTCTCTCTCTCTCTCTCTCTCTGACAGAGTTCTTAAATTAATATCAAACATTACTACTGGGCTAGCCTGGATGACATCACTTTTTGTCACCTGACTTCAGCTCCCAGGCTAAACCAGAAACTAATTGAATTTCACATCCCTGTGTGAGAAATACATATTTCTCAGATGTTTGCCCAGAACTGTGTAGCTGCTAGCTAGTCATAAAGTAATAAAACTGTTTACACTTTAAACCTAGGAATTACATCTCTCCAAGAGAATAGAAAAAAACTTCTAGCTCTAGACATCATGTCTTCTTGCTGCATTGAAACTAACTTTTATAGCACATCATAAAGCACTTACTTTCTACTTATTTTCTTGAAGTTTTGTAAGTTAATCTTCTATGTTACAGCAAGGTATGCTGTGGTTACATTCTTAAAGCTCAGTACATAACATACAGTTCTGTATAAATCATATCAATATTCACAAATTACATAAAATTATTTACCAAATTCTAGATAGCTGGGCTGGCAGTGTCGCACACACAACTTGGCAGTTGATAGAGTGGTATCCCTTGTGGTTAATGCAGATTCTACCCTGCTCACCAGGTGGTGCTTTGATATGTACATGAGTACAATCGATGGCACCCAGTACTTCAGGGTAGTGGGTTACATAGTACACCTGTTGCATATTGCTAGCCCTCTCCTCAGCAGAAGGAGGAAATATATGTGCGCACTGGCATGCATGAGGATAGCATCCAGGAACTGGTGGAGGATCTTGGATATTGCTACCTGTGGCACCAGTTTGTATTTGAAAAATACATGTAGCTAAGATTCAAAGGGCTACACATACCTTAGCTTCCACTGGATGGTTTTCCCTTGTTTGGCTCTGGCTCTAAATTGAGGGTGGTAGAGTTCACAGAGTTCTTTTAATGTGACCCTGTCCACACTGTAGCACTCTACAATCTCCATGTCATGTAGCGTCTGAAAAATTACCCCTGGCCTGAACACCCTTCTTCTTTTTCTTAGCCTAGGCATATTGTCACCAGAACCAGCAGCATTGGCCTCAGCCTGTAGCACATACATATTGAGCAAACTGCAGCAGCCCTGAACATTTTAGTGTGCAATCCACATCTCTATGAACCCCAAGCAAACTCCTCCCACCCTCATGCAAATAAGGTAAGTGGAGGCACAATTTGGTATTACTTTCCTCTGTTCCTGTGATATTGTGCAAACATGGAGCACAAAAAGTGAAGGAAAGGTTGTACACCCTATACTAGAACCCAGGACCATCTATACTCTAACCCTACACATACACATGCTGCCACAAGAATAGTTACATGACAAGCAGAGTGAAACGTGCCATTCATTGCTCTATTTCCCATGATTGTGTTGAGCCACATCACACAAACAATGACAAAAATAAAGAAAAATTCTTAGCAAAGTGTACAGAGATGGCACATTTTAACATAAAATTCAGAGGATGAAACAGAACCTGTGCATTGTGCACTGCTTACATACACTTTCACTGTTCACACACCTACATGTACACCTCTGCAAATGTAACCCGACATCCCCCGATGTCATCATTTACTGTTGACATCCATTGAAAACAAACACTGTGGAAGTGCCTACATGGAGTGAAAATCCCTACACAGTTACTATATTTTGCAATTCAACAATTTGAATGGGTTTTGACTTCATTTCCATCTTCACCATGCTGACAGCCCTTAATTGACACTGTTCGTAACAGTGTAGGTAGGGAAACTGAAGGGGAAGTCCAGTATTGTAAATACATGGGAGAGTATTACATTGCTATACATCTGCAAAGAGGAATACAGTTTTGGATACAATGTGACTCTATTCCATCAGCTAAATACTGCATATGCTTACATGACAGTATGAATAGTCTGCTTCATGCGGTTTACACTTTTAGCTGACTACATTAGTTATGAGTATATTCTTCATTTGGGGATGGGGAGTGCAGCTGCCATTTATGTCATGGCACTTAAGGATTGTTGCTATTGTTATTCCACTTTTGTAGCATCTGCCCTGTCTAATAAAGTAATAATGTTATAATGTGTCTGCTGTTATATGTTAAGGTCAGTTCTGTACAAATCTAAGACCTTTCACTTACACTTTTTTCTGTGTAGACTCCTTTTCATGGCTGTATTTGGAAAGTTTTCGAATACACAGGCAACATGAATATGGAGTCTACATGGTTGATTTACAACTTGTTGAATTACTCCATACTGTAGGTTTGCTTCATTAGCATACAATTCAGCTACTTATGCTGTAATTAGCATTCCATGGAAGTTACAGTGTTTGCACATTAGTGAATGCCGCTACACAGAGTTTACTGAATCTAAAATATTTGCTTTTGTATGCGTATCACACCGCTAAGTGCACATAGTAAAAAATGACTGTGCAAGCTTTATTGAATCCTCCTACTCATCTTACTGAAGATTTTTAAATTCTACATAAATTAGAGAAAATGTGCAATAAATGTAAAGTTATATCATGTTTTTTCAGGTTTAGGGAGCATTATAACTTTGGCTAAACTGAAATTGGTTAAAAAAACAATATAGATAGTTTTCCAAAATAAATTTAGTAGCTGGCCTGTTACTACCATTTTATAAAAACATAAAAATTAGGTGGGCCTCTATTAAGGTGATGTGCTTTCCAAAATAATTCTATTAACTGCTTAGGTTATTAGTGTATCTAGCATTTGAAAGTTATTTTTGAAAGTCATTTAGATTACTGCTGTTCAAATTAATGATTTAAGATAAAATCTAATGTTTTTTTCTTTGTGGTTAATGGGTTCACTAAGAGATTCACAATTCTCCGCAGCAGTAATTTTATTGATATAAACTGCTCTCTATAATAACTTACCTGTATAGTCCATTATCATTGGGATGATAATTTCCCAACTTTTTTCTAAACACCTTTGCCAAGAAAAATAGGTAAGCCTTTTATATGAGTAAAGTAACTAAGTTTGTCCCGTAGTATTTAAGTCTGCTCATATAATAAGCTCTTTAATCTTTATTTGGAGACTTTTTAATTTCAGCAGTAGGGTTTCATCTTGATATTGATCTTCCTTATATTTGTATCCTGTGTTTATCAACTAATTTTTGATTGCATTTCTTAACATTTTGGGTACACTGTTAGCCCTGTTTTGAACCCCAGTTCTAAACTGCCTCAGTATTTTTGCAAACCTGAACTATTTTAATATAAGTCTAACTTTATCTCATTAAGCTATCTCCATTAGCCAGTTAGTCAATATCTTTTTTCTTCTACTTTATTTTTGTCTCCAAAAACTAGCTAATTTGATTTCCTTTTTGTAATGCGTTTTAAAATATTAAATCCCCTACTTCTAACTTAAGCCAATTAAGGTGTGAAAAGGAAGAGAACTCCATACTGACATCAATTAATCCACTAGAAGTAGTTATTTCTGCAGGTGTAAAAGAAAAATCCTCACTGATAGGATATCGTGTTATCCAGATATCAGTTTTAATCTGACCCTCCCATTTCTTCCTTAATAATATATGCATTAACATTTTGTAAACTAATCCTTCATCTGAAAGTCTGCTGATACATAGGTCTTTGACAGTATTAAAATAATTTCTCAGTATTATTGGGTATTGACAGCTACTGTTATTTCTTGGTACCTTCAATAGGAATGTTGAAGCTAGAGCATCATTTACAGTGGAGTTACATGAATGTCATGCTTAAATAACCCAATTAAGCTTTATTATTGGCAGTCTGCACCAGAATCAAAAATGATTTATTTCATTATCAGGCTCTAATTGAGTTTTAGTGATTGGAGGAATATGTATATTGATAAGCACACAACTTTTAGCATAGATTCTTGATAGATGCTAGCCAGTGGTACAGAGGTTTTGTTGTTGCATCACAGCAAGAGGTTCTCTGGTTTGATTATCAGCTGGGGTACTTTCTGTGCAGAGTCTGCCTGATTCCTTTTGTGTGTGTGTGTTTTCTCCAGGTGCTCAAGTTTCCTCCCACGTTAGAAAGACATGCATCTGGAGCATTTTTCCCTGGGCCTCCGCTGAAAATTGGTTTCATTCCAAGTTGGACATTCCTGGTAAAACAAATGTTAAATAAAATAAATAAGAATAAATCTACATACTTAAGATGCTCTTCACACATCCTCTTTAAGCTGTTTTCCTGCAGCAATATCACTCTGGAATTATGTGAGTACCGAAAGAAGGGCTACTTGCATATAATTATTTTAAAAGATTCGAGGTCCATTAATGGGACTGTCAGATCCTCCTGACAGAAAGGGACAGACAAATTCTTCTTTGATTGGCCTGTTAATAATTATGAAAATGAAACAGATGCTTCTCTTGCTAAGCTGAGTTTTTAAGAAACTCACTGGTTTTGATATCCAAACCTACTAATCTGCCTTTAAAGTTTGCAAAAAATTGTACACCAGGATAGCAGCAACTTTAATTAATTAATTAATGCATTATTTAATTTGTTAACCTAGTAGGTGAGCTGATCTACTGACTGTCTTTATTTCCAGCTAAAGGCTATACACATAAGGTAAGAGATTAGCAAATAGAATCCTGGGGTATATTGCAATTCACCATATAATAATTTGATATAATTGTGTGTAAAGAGTCATGGGAGTGATCCGTAAATTGTTTATCTAACTCATTATCATCCATGTGGGAGTGGCCATAGTATCTGGCAGTGACCTGGGCGAAGGAGCTCTTCAGTGCATTTTAAAACTGTTTTAACATTGTGGACATATTAACATGCATGATCAAGAATAGGTGATTTTTTAAAATAATAGTAGCATTGGCCTTGTCCTGTGTTTATCTGATTTTTGATGTGGTCATTTTCTAGTCTAGTTCTATGGAAGGATGACTAAGTAACAAGAAGATACCATCATTATGATCATAGTGGAGATCCTAAGCAAATTAACATTTGCAGCATCTTCTCCTCGATGGGGCCATCTTACTTAAAACATTGAGGAAAACTGAATTGAAACAGAATGTAGAATCCTCCAAAGGCATAATATAAAATACGAGTAGTTGGAATGCAAGTTTTCATTTTTGGATCAAGCGATTGAGTGTATAATTCAAGATTTGTCATTACAGAGAAAAAGGGGGCATTTCATGGCCTTTATATTAAATCTGGGGAAAATGCAATTAATGTTTTTTTTTTTTCCATTTTACTATTCCACTTTTTTCTGCTCATCTAAATTATATCTGTGTTACTGCATATTGGAAGGGATTCTAAAAATAATATAATTAAATGAAATATAACTGATAATAATTTAAGTGATTCAACAGTCTGAATAGCTCAAGTATTCTGAAGCAGATCAATACTTTTTCCTCCTACCCATTCCCGTCTCAGTATGGATGATAGTATAGTAAACACATTCTAGATTGTCAATCTTGCCATGGGACTTTGGGTCAGGCAGAAGAGTAGAACCATGCTAAGTGTTATCAGAAGGATACGCACAAGAAGATTTAGTTGGTCAGATCATTTTCCTTATGCCTTCTAACAGATAATTAGAGGATTGCAAGTTTGTCTGGAAGAATTGCCAGTTTGTAATATTGCACAACTTGATCCAGGTCGCATGAAGAATTTACATATTACACTTACGTTTTGGTGTTGAGAACATTGTAAAGCTAAATACAATGCCCTGTGGTACTCACTCCTGTCAGTCTGCGCAGTGAAATGCTTAACTTCTCTTAACTCTGCTTAACTCTGATATTTTAAGGTATACTTAATAATGCCGTGGTGGTACAGCGGTAGCGTTGTTGCCTCACAGCAAGAGGTTCTCCTGTTAGATTCATGGCTGGAGTGCCTTCTGTGTGGAGTCTGCATGTCCTCCTCGCAGTCGAGTGGCCTCTGAAAGACAGGTGTGAATGGGTGTGCCTTCGCTGAAGGATGGGCGTCGGGCTGGCAACTCGGCACCATAAAAATTGACTGCCAATCATTAGCAGACCGGAGTTCCGCTGTGGCGACCCCTAACCTGGAAAAGCCGAAAAGACAAACAACAACTTAGAACATTTTCTAAATAATATAAGAATGTAGGAAGCAAATTTGCATGAAGCAGTGTGAAAGCATGAGTTATCTAAGTTGGAAATTGCTTGTTTAGTTTATGTGTCAGTTCCCATCTGTCAGCTCAAGTATTCCTCGATTCATGTCTGTGATTTCCTTATGTTCTTTATAAAAAAACATTAAGTCACTCCAAGTTCACTTGGCTGTATGCTAAGTGATCTGCCAGTGTTACAGTGTCAAACTGGATCATTCTTAAATGCATTCTTTGGAAATTTCATATTAATTATAACATTAGCTAACATTTTTGTCTGTTTGGTAGCTTTGGTAGGTTAGCAAATTATCAATGAGTTTCAAGAAAGTTAATTCTTGAACATAAAACCATTGTGTCTTTCCAGCTTCAGTGATGCTTCTAAAGTATTCATTTAAAAAAAGAAATAGGCAGAGAACTTTCTTTTTACAAGCAATCTAAGGCCATGAACTTGTTAGGAATTCTGTTTAGAATTGTACAGTATACAAGGCTTTGCCCCCCCCGCCCCCGCACATCACCTTGCTAATGTGTACTAACCTTAACCATGCCCCTTACCCCAACAGTAGTCCTTCCTCAGGAAATATCCTTTCCCAAACAGCAGCACTACACAAACACACACACACACACACACACACACACACACACACACACACACACACACACACACACACACATGCACAGACACACACACACACACACACACACACACACACACACACACACACACACACACACACACACACACACACACCACATTCTCCTACTCCAGGTCCAAAACCTGTTATATATACAAATCTTCTGCATTCTGCAAATATACATAATAGGAAATATGAAGTTGGTTTCTTTCCCTCAGAAGGCTACCAACTGAAATATTGGGCACATAAAATTTTAAATTATTGACCAGCGGTGCTGTTATGGGTTTTTTATTACAATTTTTGGGGGGTTTTGGTCAGTGCTTGATAATCACTTGAGCCCTGGCTTAAGAACCTACAGAGAGTGGAAAACAACACCATAGCATTGCAAACAATATTGTAGGTATTTTTTTTGGCATGCACAAAACTCACTTCCAGTGTCTCAACATGTATGAAGGTTATTCCAGAACAACCTTGCCATAGTCAGCCGGATGATTTTAGCATGTTGCATACTAAAATAATGTTTTCATGAGGAGACAGGTTGCACAAGTCCAGAACACTGGTATGATCAGATCATTCATCTACATGGGCAGCAGGAAAGTTGCAACACCGTCAGTGTCTGATGGTAGTATGGTGAAATAACAGCACCTGGTTGACATATCACCTCATCAACATCATAGGCACAGTACATGGGATTGCAAGTCAAGAGGTAATGTCTAGACCAAACACATAGGGATTGACATGCACATAGTGGCATTGCATTGTCACACAGAGCAAACATGACACAGCAAGATAAATATCAAGCAATATTGGTCAATTCATGTTCAAAGTGCACTGTGCATCAGACATTCATACATACACTACATAGGAAGAATGGTGGTGAGCACCACAGTCATCATCATGTGCACAAGTTAATAGGGACAAAATGACACATCTAGTGATGTGGACAGTATAGTCAGGGGATGTCATGGGGGGGTCTATATTAAAATCTCGAAGTTTGACAATATTGAATACAATATTGTCGATACAAGAATACCGAAAGTGCACTACATCGAACGTTTAAACAGAAAATCTCCGTAGGGGGAGATTTCCATTTACTTCAATGTAGTGCATTCTCGGAGTTGGTATATTTAAGTAGGGGGGTGTGGGGTGCAGGGGGGAGGCTTGCCCCCTGCCTACACACTATTTTGTTTTTTTTTTTAATTTAGTATTTTTTTTTTGGTTTCGATGGTTTAAGACTTCGATCACTAAAGTTTAATCTTTAGTGATTCGAATTTTAAACCTTCAAGATTATAATATAGACCTGTCACAGGTGGTGGGATACACCTAAAAAGAAGCCATTGGCCTAGTGGTATTAACTTGGTCAAAAAAGTGCAAATAAATTTAAATTAAAATATTCCATTTAAAAATAATAACCTCCTGTGAAAGGATGGAAGTGCCATTACCCCCAGTAGAGATGATGCATGACTGTGAGACAATGTCCTGGATGCTCATGAGGTATTTTGCCAGTGGGTTCTATATGTCATGGTCACTACAATGAGAGGCAGCTGAGTGCTGCACACATCCAGATGCAGATGATTCTTATCTACCCCACAATGACCCTGCGATATGGCTCTCCCTTATATGCATCCTATCTTCTTCTCTCATAGCATTGCCAGCATGGTACTGATGGCACTGACAGTCTTCCACATGGAGGTGGATTGGAAGTGGTGTGGATCACTATACATGTGACAATACTAATGAGAACTGCATCTCAGATCTTCATGTCATCAAGAATACCATGATACACAGATATCAGCTTCATTCTGCCTGCATGACATTGTGACAGATCTTCTGATTGATACTGAGTTTACCCATATGTCAGGAGTCTGTTATGACATAAAATGGTATTGTGTCCTACTGCAAGGCAACAAAATGGTGGGCACTCATTCACCGCCATCGTTGATGCCACAGTGAAACATTCCACCCATGGGGAATGGAGATGGTCAGCACTCAGACTGTGCAGCTTTAGGTACATATATGGGCAAGGCCACATTTTCAACCTGTAATGTGAATAAATGTTCATCCAGAATGAAGGCAGACACTGCCATTCTGTAATTGGAGTATGGCTTAGGTATCTGTGTCTCTTCATCTTCATCAGGCCCTGCAGATATGCCAGCATCAGCATATTGTCTTGTCCCAACTTCTAGAGGTAATAGTCTAGCACTACTTTGCCCTGTGAATGCATAAAAAAGATATGTGTGAGTGTGCATGAGTACTTCTGCCAATACCAGAACCCTGTACTATGCATGTTGTGGATGTCCATGCAAGATGCACCATACATTTTCAGTGTCCTTATGCTATCATCCTAATATGGTGGGTTAATTAATGTACTTATAACAACCCATAAACTGCATATTTTCCTTAGTCATGGTAACATTGGCATGTGTAATGCTACTGTACAGAAATATGCTCACCATGGTATTAACATGGTGCAGCATCCCGTAAGATGCATGAGGGTAGGTCTATCCTCAAACTAGCTAGTGCTGACATCAAAGATGATTTCAGAATAAATGACCCACTGCAGTTACACTAAACCATCTCTGGTCTCTTTTAGCTGGATGTTTCCAGTCATCCCTACCATAGTTAACCTCTCAGCTTGTATAGAATGTGCCCTTGCCTTGACCCAGCACAACACACCATGTTTGTGATATGTTTATGACACTTCTGTCATGTGTAATTGCAGCCTTCCACAGCATTTTATGTCAGGGACCACTGTCTTCCACACCTGGCTCCATAATGGCTGCTCAGCACCCCTTCTTTCCAACAGGTGCCATCCACTTGTCCTAAATACCTAAAACAAGACATCATTTTCAGCAGGGCTGAAACTGGCCAGCCTCTGACAGCCACCCCATTATCCTGGCATGCAGACATTTGCTACATATGACACAGGACTATATACAGTATACTAATGGAACATGAAATACGAAGCTACAGACTAAATGGTAATGTAGTTATACATTATCACAGGGGCAGCTACAGAGTTATGCTAACTGACACATGTATGGACACATATGAGAACATGTGTAGTAGGTGTACATGCAAGACATTATTAAATGCACACTCCATGAAGTTAACTCATTAGTTAGGACCAACAGGTAGGTATAAAGTAAGGCATTAATTCCTCCTGCTAATATGAAGTGACACTTTGGGAAACATCAGTGACACAGCACTACCTTAATATAATATGGGGAAGTGTGTAGGAATACACTTGCTATATATACCACAATGGCTACCATATAAATAAATAAATAAATAAATAAATAAATAATGTACATCAAGCAAAGCATATATATAATAGAAACAGCATCACCATCATCAACCTCCTTTCTTCCCATCTTCTACATGCAGTCAACTGTCGCCATCTCTCTCTATTCAGTGCACTCTCCTACCTTCTTTGATACACATGCTTGACTGTCACATGTATTGTCTAACACAATCCATCACCTCTTCATGAGATGCCCTAGTTTTCTCTTGCCTTCTTCCTGTATGCCTCAAATCTTCTTCACCAAATTTTCTTCTAATTTTCTGCACATGTGCCTGAACCATATTAATCTGTTCTCTTTGACCTTTTCTGCAATTGGAGCTACTTTAGCTTCTACTCTTATGCCCTCATTTCTTCATCTGTCCAACAGTGTGCATCCTAGCATCCACTTCAGGCACTTAAGCTTCATCATCTCTAGCTCTCTCAACTGCTCTGCTTTCATTGTCCAGGTTTCTGTATTCTGTACCACAGTAGTACTGGTTGTACTGCTGTTTTATACACCTTATATCTTAGCTTCTTTGCATTTGTCTGTCATATACTACACCTGACACTCTGTGCCAGTTTGCAGCCCATCTGATTCTAGCTTTGATTTCCTCATCAGACCTCTAACTGCCCAGATTTTCACAGAATGGCCAGACTTTTGATTCAGTTTTATTCTGTTCCTCATAAAGTTTTGATTTTCTGGCAAATTGTTAGCAATTCATTGAGAAATGAACATAGAACTTAATGACAGTCATTTGAATTTTAAACTTCATACTCTTCAGAAAATTAATGCAAATGCAAAACTTGTTATTCTATCAACTTTCTAAGTTTTTTAAAGCAGTATTTAAAAATTGTCCCTATTTCTGGGCTGTTGACCCCCCCATTATTTATGGCATTGTCGAGATTTCTTGCTCTAAGAGGTTGGGAGACATGCTCTTCATTTAGATTTCCCTTCTTAACCAACCTTCCAAGATACTTGAAACTGTTAACGTGTTCCACTATTTCCCCTGCTATCTCAATTTTCATCTTCTTCTGATTTCCCCCATTTGCTACCATTACAACTGTCTTATCTGCACTCAGTTTCATCCCATGCGCCATCAGTGTTGCATTCCATTCCTCCATCCTTTGCTGAAGTTCTTGCTCAGAGTTTGCCTGTAATGCCACATTGACTGCATAAACCAACTTTGCTGATCTGTCCCATCTGACCTGTTTGCTAATGTAGTTCATACCCCATATGAGCAGCAGAGAGCTCAGAGCTGAACCCTGATACACACCACCTCCCACTGGGGACCACTTTGTGAGATTGAAGGCTGTTTGTACTTGCCCATGTACATAGCTTGCACAAATTCTACCAGTGTTTCTAAGACTTCAAACCACCTCAGAACTGCCCAAGTCATCTTTATTGGGACTTTGTCATATGCTTTCTACAAGTCTAGGAATGCCCAGTTTGACTCTTTCCTCATTTATAGCCTCTTCTTAAATATCTGTCTCACTGCAAGCCCTGGGTCAGTTGTGATGCATCCAAATCTGAATCTGAACTGCTCATCTCTCATCTTACTTTCTACTGCTCTGCATATTTGTTTATCAATCACCCTCTCCAGAACTTTTGTTGCAGTATGATAGGAGTTTGATACCTCTGTACTGCTCACAGTTTTGAATGTCCCCTTTATTCTTGAGCACAGGCACTAGTATGTTTATTCTCCAGTCATCTGAGATATGCCTTTCTCTCCACACTGCTATGATTATCCTCAGGAGTCATTTCTCTCCTATCTCACCCAACATCTTTACCATGTCTGTTGAGACCTTATCTGAACCTGCTGCTTTCCTTGACTTAATTTTCCTTATGCAGTTCTTACACTTTTTGTGGTGGGCTACTCCTCTTCTCACATTGCAGGCTATGTCTGGGACAGTATAGCACCTGTGGGGCTTTCTTCATTCAGAAGCTGCTGTAAGTACTCCGTCTGCCTTTGATGACCTGTGGACTGGTGATCAGGTTCTTGCTTGCAACCCTTATGAAGGGTGTCTAACTATCCTCTTTATCTTTATGTCTTTGCCTTGCAACCTGATATAGTTTTTCTGTGTCATCTACTGAGTCCGATTCCAGAATATGGTAGAGTGCCTCTGATGCCTTGTTCTTTGCTATTGTAACTCTGTTCTTAGGCTCTTTGGTAGCTAACAAGTATTCCTTCCTAGCCTGACACATATGTTCTATCTTGCACTTTTTTCCTGGATTATTCTTTCTTTCTTTCTTTCTTTTGATGACTTCCTGGAATTCTGCATTCTACCACCACCATTCCTTATATAACTTATTTCCATACCTGACTTGGATGCATATCTGTTCTGTAGTCCTCACAGATACAGTTTTGAAAGGCCTTTATTCTTCATTAACTCCACTTATTTCTTCTTTTCCTTGAGGTGCTACAGCCCTGAGTAATTCCTTGAACTGTTGTGCTTTCTCTCCAGACAAGTTCCAGGTCTTCAGCCTGGTCTCTGTTGACCATAGAGCCTTCTCTGACCACTTCTTGCAGCTGATTGTGGCAACCAGTGTTTTCTTCTGTGGGTTGACTGTTTTACTGGGGATGATACTGCAATTGCTCTTCTACCCCTTTTTCTTACTAGTAGGGAGTCAACTTGAGCTGCATGTTGGCTACTCTTGTATGTCATAGGTTCATAGGTTCATAGGTAGGTACTAGGCTATCTGACCAAGGATATTTATAAGCCTAGCCAGAGTGTGTCAGCTTTCACTGCCCCATTGATTAATTAACTGAGCCTCTGTCAAGAAGAGCCAATGAAGTGATCCCAGGGGTGTATTTTCTGTTACCTATCCACTCGTCAAGGTTTCTCTTGAAGAGAGTTAGTGAGGGGCTCTGCCTAATGTAGTTAGGAATTTTGCTCCAAAGCATGGGGAGTCTCTGTGACAGGAATCTATCCCTCCAGCATGTTCTATTTATTGTTGTGACGAGGTGTAGCTCACTAGAGCGAGTGGCTCGCAGTGACTTCGATTTCTTTAGGTGGAGCATGTCCATCAATTCTGAGTTGGACATGACTTTGTAAGTCAGGCAGAGATCACCTCTGAGTAAGCGATATGCCACTGAGTACAGCCGAAGTTTTTCCAGTTGAGCTGCATAGGACACATGTTTGAGGCCAGTAATCCTCTTGGTGAGGTACTTTTGTGGTCTTTCCAGCAGTTGGAAGTGTCTTGTGAGGTACATCCCAAACGGGGCATTGTACTTTATGATGGGTCTCATGAGTGACGAGTAGAGAGTCACTATAACCTCTTTATTTCCAGATGTGAACCCTTTAGTAATTAGATGGGCTACATAGAAGGATTTCCTAACTACGTTGGCAATATGATTGTCAAAAGAGAGATTACTATCTACCTGGGTCCCCAGATCTCTTATCACCTCTTCTGTATTAAGGGGGCTGCCACCTATGTGGTAATTCATGGGTGTTTTGTTTTTCCCAAATGGGATGACTATGCATTTTTTGGCATTTAGCTTGAGACCATGACTTTGACATCAGGTGTCCATCTCAGTAAGGCCCTTTTGGAGAATGTCTGTGTCAGCCAGAGAGTCAATTATGACTCCCATTTTGCAGTCATCGGCGAACTTGGTTAGCCATAGTCCTCCTGTGTTTGCCTGTACATCTGAAAAATATATGCTGAACAGTAGGGGTCCCAGGACTGAGCCATGTGGTACACCACTTGTCACTGGTTTAGAGTAGGCCCTGGATTCCGCTATTCTTACTGTGTAAGTTCTGTCTCTAAGCCAGTTGGCAACTCATCTCGTGACGTAGGGGGTTTATGTTCAGGCTGGTGAATTTTTCTATAATTCCTGAGTGGGAAATGGTGTAAAAAGCCTTGGCAAGGTCAAGGTAGGCTGTATGAACCCCCTTCCCCTCATCTATGGCCTTGGTGATTGTGTCAAAAAAGTCAAACAGGTTTAGTAGGCATGAATTGCCCTTAACAAAGCCGGACTGGGTCAGGTCACGTGTTTGGAGGTTCCCAATGTCTTTGTTAGTGAGTTCCATAATAATGTGCTTCATAGCCTTGCAGACCAAGCTAGTCAGGCTTATGGGGCAATTGTTACCAGGGTCAGTTGTGGCCCCTCCTTTATGGAGCGGAATAATCATTGCTGTGTGCCATTCTATGGGCACGTAGCTTGTGAAAAGGCTGAGGTTGAACAGTGTGTTTAGGTTGGGGTTAGTTTGTTCTGTAGTTCGTGCAAGACTCAGCCTGGGACACCATCTGGCCCCATTGACGCTGTGCTTTTGGCTTTTGAAAGGGCTGTTTTCACCTGTGTGTCTGTGATTTCCGGGACACTACACTTTTCCGGTATTGTTGTGGGCCCTTTTAGGGGTGAGAGTGGGGTGAAGTTTGCACTGACTCTATCTGCCAGGATGTTGGCAATATCAGTAGGCTCAGTATATTTTGTGCTATTTTACACTAGCTTAGAGCATATCTGTGAGTTGCCACATAGATTCTTGACATAGCTAAAGAAGGCTTTGTGGTTATGTTTCAAATTCTTGGCTATTTTTCTTTTGAAGTTATCCTTGGATGATTTTATGAGGGACCTTAGTTTCTTACTGATACTGATCAGGTATGTCGTTCTTTCTTGGGATTTGCTTTTTTTCTGAACTAGTTTCCTCCTTCTGTTGTATAGCCTGTTTATGGCAGGGGTCCATCAGATTGGTTTCCTTCTCTTAGGGGAGTGAGTTTTGGTTTTGCGAGGGACGGCGCAATCCATGCATCCTTATAGGTGCTCATAGAGCGCATTTGTAAAGGTTCCTGCATCTTGGACACTTTTATCTTTTTGCGTGGGGGCTGTGAAACTTACCACCTCTGTCTTAAGTAAGGTGAAGTTTTCTATACAAAAGTTTTTCACTGTGGTTTCCTTGGTTGGGGGTGGTGGTGTGGTGTGGACATCCAGATTGATTAGTTTATGGTCTGATCTAACCAGTGACGGGTTGACCTCTGGTGCGGAACACCTGTTACCCATGTTGGTGACGACTAAGTCCAATGTTTTCACGTCTGGTAGGGGAGTTTACCAGATGATCCAGGGCATTTGAGTTGATAAATTCCAGGAAGAGCTGAACCTGGGAGTTTGTACTTGAGAAGTTTTCCCAGTTAACGGTAGGGTAATTGAAATTGCCCAATATCAGGGTGTTCGGTAGGACCTTCATGTTTTCCAGTGTCTACAGAAAGGTGGAGTGGTGGTCCTGGGTCATGGAGGGTGATCTGTAGCAGGCCATAATTTGCATTGCAGATTTGCTCAATGTTAGTTGCGCATGGATGATCTCAGAGGTATCATGCTGCACCACTAACCTGGAGGTGTAGGTATCCTTGATGAATATGGATACACCCCCTCCTTTTGTGTTTTGGTCCATGTTCTGTGGCTGAAATGTGTGGTATGAGTTGTAGCCCGGTAGTGTTGGGGTGCTCTGTGGAGCCTTGAAGCAGGTTTCAGTTACTGCACAGATGTCGACGTTCTCCATACTGAGGAGTGCTTCAAGTGCATGCATTTTGAGATTTAAACTCCTGGCGTTGAGTAACATAACCCTCATGTTTTTATTTGTGCTGTTTATGGAGGCAGGTTTGACTTTTGAGCCTTGCCTAAAAAATGCACTATGGAGGCAGCAAGAGCCTTGCCCAGTATTTGAAAGCCTAGGGGTGACAGGAGCAAGACGTCTCTTGCGAAGCAATGAGGCTTGTCGAGCATGTTATCCCAGGCTGACAGACACTGGATCCCCTTTGAATGACACCAGAAGCTTAGCCAATTGTTGAAATTGATCATTTTTTTCTTTATACTGTGGTATCAATCTTGGTGAGGGCAGGTGCTACTCAGAGTCTGGGTTATACCCAACTGGGCTACATGATCAGAGAGCTCTTCCATGACTCTTTTCATGTAGTCCAGGGAGGTATGTCTCAGGTCATGCACACCAACATGAACAATGACAGAATCATATTTGTACTTGTTCTGGAGTGACCTGAGTGCTTGTGTTATGTGGCGAATTCTGGCTCCCGACAGGCAGCTAACAGTAACCTTCTCCTTGTCCAGCCTAGTGAGTGGGACATCAGTGTGCCTGACTATAGAGTCACCTATTACTAGTGTGTTAGGTATGTTATTTTGTCTTAAGGGCTGTGATTGTGCAGCACACTGATTTTGTCTTTTATGTGTTGTTTGGTTTGTGATGGGAGGTGCAGGTTTTTTGGGTGTCTGCTTTGGAGGTCTCTGATGCTTATGCATGTTTTTATTTAGAGCCTCCGAGTTTGATTTCATGTATTTATGTGTATTTTTTGCCAGTGCTGGTTTAATATATCTGTGTGAGGCTGGAGGTGTGGTGCAAGTGTTAACCTTCTCCTCATGACTGCCTGTTCCAGTCTTAGGTGGAGAGAGCTTAGCGTCCAGTTTAGCTATATAATTGCATCTCTCGCATATGTTAATGTTTTGTGGTAGGAGGAGAGGGCTGTCTGTATACATGAGGCAGTTGTAACTTTGCCTCAGGTTACCCAGGTTCACTAGCTGGACTGGAGAGTACACCTGAAATTGCCCTTTGGTCATGCCTGAATAGTAGGGTGAGCTGCTTAGTTGCTTGGTTGGTGAGGGGGTGAATAATGAGCCTTACTGTGCTGGCCAATCAAGTGTCAGGGTATATTAGTGCTTGCTATTAGGTCTGAGCAAGTGCTGGACTGCAGGATGCTTTTTAAGTGCTTAGGTTGAGAGTTAGACTACTTCCAAGGGAAAAACTGAAGAAGAGACTTGGAAGAGTCGGGAATAATTTAGCCCTAGCTAACCGGTGCTGCCCGGACATGCAAAACTGTGCAAATGCAGTTTTTTACAGCAGGGAAATGAAAGAGATAGAAATTAGCCCAAAATGGCCTATAAACTACTAACTTCTGGGCTGGAACCACTTCTCCAGGGACAGATGGCTGCCCAAAGCTCCCTCTCTCACAGGTGAAAAGAGAAACCTCCTTCTATCCAAGTAAGGTATGGGCAACTCAGAAACTTGTAACACAGCCTTGAATTCAGCACTAGCCTGAAAACTGGACTATACTAGCTTAGAAAGGTGGTAAACAAGGAAAAATGTTTTTTTGAAAAGATAAAACAAAAATAGTAAAAAAATACATTTAAAACAGCTTTAGATGACTACAAGCAATCAGAAAAGGCTTTTAAACAAATTACCCAATTAACCAGTAAAACATCTTAAAAGTGAGCCCTGTTCTTGTAGTCTTCAATTAGACAAGTTCTACCTGCACACTCCTGCCACTGGGGTGCAGGGGAACCTTCTCCAAAAAAAAAGCCTGGGTTAGTGCTCAGGTTATACGAACAAAGCTAGATTCAGCAAGCCTGAATCTAGTTTATGCGACAGCAAACAAGGCGCACCACTTTCAGTAAGAAACAGTTCAAATATGCAGGCACTATAAGCCTTTAACCAGAAATTCCCAGCACGGAAGGGCAGAGTCCAGCCTCTCCTCCCACAATAGTGCAGACTACAAACCTTCTTAATGTAAAATAACTGGCCTGAAGCCCAAGTGCTTAAACCAGAACTAATACACTTTTAGAAAAACAGACACCGAGCCTTCAATCAGCAGCTCCCAACTTAGAAGGATGTAAGCTACCTGTCCTGCCACAACAGTGCAGACCACAAACCTTCCTAATGTAAAACAACTGGTCTGAAGCCCAAGTGCTTAAACCAAAATGCTTAGAATGATAGTTAGACCAAGCAGTAATAAATACAACTGAGTACTTTTAAGATGACGCAAAAGTAAAATAAAGTAATAAAGTAGGAAGAAACACAAATACAGTAAAAGCAGATGAATAAAGAGCACATTTTTTTTTTTTTGAGTGAGCAAATGAGATGGGCCCAGGTTGAGTATCCAAATGCAAATTTACACAAGGGGTGGGCAGTTTCAAAGCCACCAAGATTAACAGCAAAACAAACAAAATCAGGGAGGGTGGGTGGGGAACTAACTGAAAAAACAGAGCCACAACTTCCAGCTAGATAGTATTCAATGCAACACAAATAATTTTTTTATTTTAATTTTACTTATTTTATTTTATGTTATTTTTGTTAATCGGGAAAGCTCAACTGGACAGAGGTCCATTTTCAGCGGAGGCCCGCGGAGAAAAGCTCCATGATACAATACAATATTAGATTAAAACAGTAGAAAGCAATTCAAATGCTGTATTATTTGAAAAAAGTGCAGATAAAGATTTACTTAAATTCACTTTTATGGCCAGTTGATTGCAGATATGTCTTAGCCGGCCAAAGCTCAGAGTTTAATCAGAAAATAATCCAAATTGTACCACTTATATAAGGCAGAAACCGAATATGAATGAAGTAAAACTAAGGCCACTTATCACTAGCTATGTAGGAATTCTAATCTGATCTTGTGACTGTCTCTCTTGGTAAATCATGTGTTGGCTACTATCAAGTCATTTGCCAGGCAGAAGTCTAGAATGGCCTCTCCTTCTTTATTCCTTTTGCATCACCCATGTGGACTCAGGCAGTCTGTTCTGTCTGTTCTGGTATGGGCATTTAGGTCCATTAACAACACAAATTCTTATCTGACTGCTTTATCTAGTAGGTCCTGCAGCTGCTGTCTGAATGCACTCTTTTCCTCACTGTTACAACCCTGCTGTAGGGCACAGGCTGAGATTATGAATACTGCCCGGTCATTAGGCTGGAGTCTGATTACCATCAATCTGTCACTAACTTTGATGATGTCCCTCATTGCTTTCTGAAGCCTCTGTCTGAACACAATTCCCACATCATTTCTAGCTTATCCTCCTCCTAGGTAATAGACTCTGTATCCCAAGCCAAGTGCCCTTACATCTTGTCTCCAGGTCTCCTGGATGCATAGGGTGTCCAGCTTCATCCTTACCATCTTCTCATCCACATTCAAGCTCCATCCTGTCAGTGAATCTGCACTCAGTTTAGCTCATTTTTGGCAAGTTGATTTGTTTTATGTCCAGCTTTCACTCAACAAAGCTATCCAAGATGGGTACCAGATGACTAGTAGCTTATCAAAGCAGGGCTGCTTGGATTTATGGCAGGCACACACAAACACCTACTTCCACCCTGGCATAGGTTGGAGTAGGCCAAGTCCTCAACCCACTTATCACTGGCAAATACCATGCCCATTTGGTGACATTAGGAAACACAACTGATTCAATGAGTGTTATATTTTTTTTACACCATCAAGAAGTTAAGCTTGCCACAGCATGCATTCTGTGATTCATGTTCTCCTATCTTGAGGATACTATACACCATAGTAGAGGCAGTTGGTCTGTACATATCTTCTACCTATACGGCACCAGCTCCTTCTTGTGTGAGTTTAAGATGGAAACACTTACCATGATTTTTGAAGCTGGTAGGAACCCCTACAGACACATAGGGAGAACATGCAAACTGGCATTGGTTGGAGGTTAGTATCAAACCTTGTACCTTGTGCATGGGAGGTGAACACCTTAACCATTATACCAACTGGTCATTGTAATAAAATAGTGAGATGAATGAAAAATTAAATGCAGATGTCTATGCTGCTGCTTCTACGGTTGTGTCTTGCTGAAACCAAAGTCTGATTAATGCACTAAACTTTGCAGACTATTAACCTTTTCAACACTATATTATGCAGAGTACTAATAAAATAACTTGTCTATGCAACAGACAACATATACAATACTGTACAGTTTATAGGTTCATAGGTAGGTACTAGGCTATCTGCCCAAAGGCATTTATAAGCCTAGCCAGAATGTGTTGGCTTTCGCCACCCCCTTAGATTAGTTCCCTGTGCCTCTGTCCAGCAGAGCCACTGAAGTGATCCCTGGGGTAAACTTTCTGTTTTCCATCCACTCATCAAGGTTTCTCTTCAAGAGTGCTAGGGAGGATCTCTGCCTAATGTAGATTGCAATCTTGTTCCAAAGCATGGGAAGTCTCTGGGACAGGAATCTATCCCTCCAGCATGTCCTATTTATTGATGTGATGAGGTTTAGATCCCTAGAGCATGTAGCTTGAGGGGATAAGGTTTTCTTTAGGTGGAGCATGTCCATCAATTCTGGGTTGGACATGGCCTTATATGTCAGGCAGAGATCACCTCTGAGCAGGCGGTATGCAACCGAGTACAGCTGGAGTTTCTTCAGTCGAGTTGCATAGGGCATCTGTTTGAGGCCAGTGATTCTCTTGGTGAGGTACTTCTGTGGTCTTTCCAGCTGTTGCAGGTGTCTTGTAAGGTACATCCCAAATGGGGTATTGTACTCTATGATGGATCTGATGAGTGATGAGTAGAGGGGCACAATGACTTCTTTTGATCTGGATGTAAACCCTTTTGTGATTAGGTGGGCCACACAGAAGGATTTTCTTACCACTTTGGCAATGTGATTATCAAAGGAGAGTTTACTATCTACTTGGATCCCCAGATCCCTTATTACGTTTTCCGTATTTAGGGGACTACCACCTATGTGGTAATTTTTGGGTACTTTGCTATTTCCAAAGGGAATAACTATGCACTTTTTGGCATTTAGCTTGAGGCCATGATTTTGACACCAGGTATCTGTCACAATGAGATCCTTTTGGAGGATGTCTGTGTCAGCTGGTGAGTCAATTATAGCCCCTAGTTTGCAGTCGTCTGTTAACTTAGTCAGCCATAGTCCTCCTGTGCTTGTCTATACCTCTCAGAGGTATATGTCAAACAGGAGCTGTCTTAGGACTGAGCCCTGGGGAATGTCACTAGTAACCGGTTTAGAGTCAGACCTAGCTCCCACAACTCTCACCATGTGGATTCTGTCTGTGAGCCAATTGGCAACCCATCTTGTAACATAGGGGTTTATTTTCAGGCTGGTGAGCTTGTCTGTAATACCAGAATGGGGAATGGTGTTAAAGGCCTTTGTGCGGTCTAGGTAGGCTGTGTGTACCACCTTTCCCTCATTGAAAGCCTTGGTAACTGTCTCAAAGATGTCCACCAGGTTTAGAAGGCATGATCTGCCCTTAACAAAGCTGAAATGTGTAGGGCCCAGTGTTTGGAGGTTTCCAATGTCTCTGTCAATGAGTTCCATGATGATGCACTTCATAGCCTTGCAGACCAAGCTAGTCAGACTTATAGGGCGATAGTTCCCGGGGTCTGTTTTGACTCCACCTTTGTGGAGCAGAATAACTGTTGCTGTGCACTACTCTATGGGAATTTAGCCTGTGGAGAAACTGAGTTTGAACAGTGTGTTTAGGTGAGGGGTTAATTTGTCTTTGAGCTCATGTAGGACGCAACCTGGGACACTGTCCGGTCCCATTGATGCTGTGTTTTTGGCTTTGGAGAGGGCTATTTTAACCTGAGTGGCTGTGATTTCAAGGGCTCTACATTCTTCTGGTATGGTTATGGGTCCTTTTAGGGGTGAGGTTTGCACTGAACCTGTCTGACAGGATGTTGGCAATATCGGTTGGTTCAATGTATTTTGTGGCATTCTGCACTAACTCCGAGCAGATCTGAGCATTGCCACTTAGATTCTTGACATAGCTAAAGAATGCCTTGTGGTTATCTTTGGAGTCCTTGGCAAGATTTCTTTCAAAGCTTGCCTTGGACGATTTTATGAGGGATCGTAGTTTCTTGCTGATACTGATCAGGGATGTCTTCCCTTCTTGGGATTTTACTCTTTTCTGTACTGGTTTCCTCCTTCTATTGTATAGCTCATTTATAGCAGGGGTCCACCAGACTGGTTTCCTTTTCTTGGAGGAGTGAGTCTTGGTTTTGCTTGGGATAGCATGATCCATGCATTCTTGTAAGTGCCCGTAGAATGCATTAGTAAAGGATTTTGCAGCTTGGACATCATTATCTTTTAGCATGGGGGCTTTGAAACTTTCCACCTCCATCTTAATTAACGTGAAGTTGGCTTTATTGTTTCAGGTTTGGCTTTTCACAACCAGTATAGATTAACAACCCTCCAGTACATACACCAGATCTAACAAAAATCAGATCTAACATCATTCAGTCACTGTTCTTTTTATACTTTTTTATGAAAGCAGTCTTTTGATGTTGATGTAATGCAGTCAGTCTGTTGGGAACTTTCAAAGTCAGTACTTTGGTATTTTTCTGATGTCGTACAGTTTGTTCATTGTATTTTGTTTCAAGGTGAATAACTTTTAGAGAGTAATTTTTGTTGCTGTTTACAACCCGGTAGGGAGTTTTTCCTTCCTTTCACCTGGGTCTCAGGAATTAAGGAGTTATCCTTATCAGTATGTTTTCCTTAAAGTTGTACCAGACACAAAAATGGTTTTATTAAATACAGTGGATGCCTTCAGCTAAGAGCAGTTTAACAGAAGTGTACATGCACTGTTGTATTGTACTACATATATATTCTAATAAACAAACGTATATATGTACTGTTATAAATGTCTAAATATATATCTAACAATAAATAAACATGGATAGCTTGTCCTGATATTGAGAGCTATATTGTTGTTTGTACAATCTTCAGATATGAGACAATTCAGGTGCACATCTTTGTATTGATAACTTTGCTAACATGAATTCCATTGTAGGGGTATATATCCGTCAGAGGGAAAAGAAACACTCACTTTCAGGATACTGCATTCCTGCTCAGAGCTGCTTGTATGTTTGTGTCTCCTAACACAACTGCCCAGATAGCTATGAAAATTTACAAACTCAGTGTCACTTAGCCTGCAAATGAAGGCGTACATTAAAAAGAATGTAAATGCATGCCTATTCGCACAACACATAGGAAAATTAGGTCAGCTTGTATGAATAAGCAGATTGGTTTAAAAATAAGTTTTGTTTAAAATAAAAAAATGGGAGTACCACATTTTGGCAAGAGAAATACTTGTAGATTTTGTTAATTATATGTATTATTAATAATCAAAATTATAAGTATCATGCGGAATATGTATGAGAATAATGGCTTTTATGGATGTAATAAAAACAATTTCTGCTACACTGCCTGATGGATTGTGTCTACTTTATGTAGCCCTGATAGTCATTGTCTGACAACATTGGATATATTGTAGACTTAAAATGGTGGATCTTCTCAATGCATACGGTTGCATCCAAGACGAAGTATTAGCAGCAATTTTTAAATTGTTTTTTATTGAATCAAGACAAAAATATTCAATATAATCTATCATATGAATACAGTTGGATCTTTTTGCATGAATAAAGTGTTTATGATTAGTGAGGCAGTGGTGTAGAAACTACTTTTGATTATTAGAAAAGCACCAGTTTAGATGGATTCCAAACATCTTTTAGACAGTTATGTAGGTAATGATAAGTAAAAACCATTTTAATGTGGTAAAATCTCACAGGAGGACTCTCATGCATGGTTATAGGTTCATAGGTTCATACTAGGCTATCTGTCCTAGGGCATATATAAGCCTAGCCAGAATGTGTTTGGCTTTCGCCACCCATTTTAAATTTATTTTGTTATGCCCTTTTTCGAGGTTAGTATACTGTGCCTCTGTCTAACAGTGACACAGAAGTGATACCCGGGGTAAGCCTACGATCTCCCATCCACTCATCAAGATTCCTCTTGAAGAGAGTCAATGAGGGACTCTGCCTAACCTGGACTGGGATTTTATTCCAGAGTGAAGGGAGCCTCTGGGTTATGAATCTGTCCCTCCAGCATGTCCTATTTATTTCAGTGCTGAGGTTCAAGTCTCTCGAGCACGTAGCTTGATGGGATTTGGATTTTCTGAGGTGCAGCATGTCCATTAATTCCAGGTTGGACATGGCTTTATAAGTCAGGCACAAATCGCCTCTGAACAGGTGGTATGCCACTGAGTAGAGCTGGAGTTTCTTTAACCGGGCAACATATGGCATCTGTTTGAGCCCTTTGATCCTCTTGAGGTACTTTTGGGGTCTTTCCAGTTGCTGCAGGTGTCTGGTAAGGTACATTCCAAAAGGGGCATTGTACTCAATTATGGGCCTGATGAGGGATGAGTAAAGAGGCACGATGACCTCCCCTGATCTATATGTGAATCCCTTCATGATTAGGTGGGCTATATAAAATGTTTTTCTAACCACTTTGGCACGTGGTTGTCAAATGAGAGATTGCTATCAACTTGGGTCCCCAGGTCCCTAATTACTTCTTCTGCACTTAATGGATTACCACCTATGTGGTAATTTGTGGCACTTTGTTTTGCCAAAGGGATGACTATACACTTTTTGGCATTTAGCTTGAGGCCATGGCTCTGGCACCAGTTGTCTGTTTCTATGAGGCCCTTTTGGAGGATGCTTGTGTCGGCTGGAGAGTCGATTATGGCACCCAGTTTGCAGTCATCTGCGAACTTGGTCAGCCACAGTCCTTCCGTGTTGGCCTGTACCTCCGAGAAATATATACTGAACAAGAGAGGTCCCAGGACTGAGCCTTGTGGGACACCACTTGTAACTGGTTTGGAGTTTGACATGGCTCCAGCAATTCTAACCATGTGGATTCTGTCCTTGAGCCAGTTTGCAATCCATCTAGTGACATAGGGGTTTATATTTAAGCTGGTGAGCTTATCTATAATGCCCAAGTGGGGTATTGTATCGAAGGCTTTTGCGAGGTCCAGGTAGGCTGTGTGGGCCACCTTCCCCTCGTCAATAGCCTTGGTGACTGTTTCAAAGAAATCAACCAGGTTTAAGAGGCAGGCTCTGCCCTTAACAAAGCCGAACTGGGTAGGATCCAGTGTCTGTAGGTCCCCAATATCTTTATTTATGAGGTCCATGATGATCCTTTCCATAGCTTTGCAGACCAAGCTAGTCAGGCTTATGGGGCAATAGTCTCCAGGATCCGTTGAGGCACCACCTTTATGGAGAGGGACCACTGTTGCTGTACGCCACTCTTTGGGCACATATCCTGTAGTAATGCTGAGAGTGAATAGTAGTTTTATGTTTGGGTTTAGCTCTTCTTGAAGTTTATGTAGGACGCAGCCCTGAGTTGCATTTAGAACACTAAACACTGAACAATGAATTTTAATGAATTCCTGGGTTACCACTGTGTTCTTCATAAACATACAGACTAATCCAGAGAAATACGAACCAGGAAAAAGAACAAACAACACATATGCTCCATGATTACTGCAAACCTCACCACATTTATTTAGAACAAGTTTATAAATGCTTTTGTGTGTAACTTCTAGACTTCTTTGGATAACAGAAAGTAAGTGAGACACTGCTATTCAAAAACTTTTAAAATTACATGACACTTTTGCACCCAAAATTTTAAAGCAACAATGTAACTAAAATGCAATAAAGGTATTAGTATTATAAAAGGAAAAATTCATTAAAAATAGATACATTTTTAAGGCAATACCAAACAATAAAAACATTTTGAGAATATTGCACATAAATGTGCAATAATTTAATTTAAAAAGTTATTTTAAAACTTCTGACATTGGTAAGCTTTTAATTTCAGTAATCACATGATGGATAGAGTCCCACTAAGCCCAGGGAGGGTTATGTACATTAAGATGTAATTTCCATAACAACTTTTTTTTTCTCTAAAACTAACCCCCAGCCCCCCCCCCCCCCCAGGTTTGACATCAAGCTGATCTAACACCATAAATTTAAAACAATGCTTTGGGCATTGACGTAAATGTTTAAACAAGAAATTATTGCAATTTTTTGCTCTGATGGCATACAAATTTTCATAAATTCTTTCTATCAACATGCATTCAATCTTTCCTATTTAGAACATTGAACAGGGCCATATAAACAACTCCTTTAGACAGACAGTTGTGTCTACCATTAATATACCATGTTTCATTTTTTATTACAACATGATTGGCACACAAGATGTCTTTACAAAACTTGCATGGGCCACATTTAAACATACCATTGTTTATACCATCCTAGTCAATTTTAAATGATGACTCAAGCATATTTTCCATGCTAATGTCCTTCCTATAGATGACCAGTGGCCCTTTAGAAAAGTTCTTCATAAATCTGTGTTATCATATACTAATGCCCAGTTTTTATTCAATACCCACCTAATGAATTCAGTGTCCAACAAAAAAGTGGTAATAAAACTACAGCTATAAAAAATTTCATTACCAGTTGCCCCAGAAACACTAATGTCAGTAAACACAGTTACATACTTGTACTATTCTCTACAGTTCAACAAGATAGGACAGTAAAAATTAGATGTCCTCTGACAAATCACCTCATTCCTAGAGCTGTTAATAAAGATCTCAGGGTAAATCCTCTTTCAAAAGATCTTAGCTGTTATAGGCTTTTTTGTCTTATCCTTCAAAAAAATTTACATCCAGTTGTGAAATAGTGTTTTCTCTAACTTTGTATGTGAATTGTAGGAAACTGGTAGTCTGATTAATGAATTCTACAAGTTCATAAATCTCACCCTCGCCATCCTTACAAACAATAAATATATCATCCAGGTACCTCATATACAGTTACCAGGAATCCTTGAAGCCACTGATAAAATGTATTTTTCTCCCATTCTACCATCACCATGTCAACATAAAGGGACCCACAGGGTGAGCCCATGACTACACTATAAAATTGTTATTCAAGACTATGTCAAAAATTTGAGTATATAGGTTTACTTTGTTTTGAGATAGTTCAATAAAATCATGTAAGAACTCAGTAAACCATGTTAGCCCTATGCCATGTGGAATAATTGTATACAGGTCCATGATGTCTATTGTCAGAAAAACAATGGCTTCATCAAAAGTAAGGTTATTACATTTTTCCAAAAAAAATGCCAAGAATCTTTACATAAGTAATATTCTGCACATAACTCTTTAAATGATTTTATATATATATATATATATATATATATATATATATATATATATATATATATATATATATATATATAAAGAGAGAGAGAGAGAGACAGATAGATATATATAGGTTTACTATCAAAATTGTGACTGACAGAACAAAATCCAATCATTCACGAGATTCACAGCTCAGAAAAATCAGAAGTGGACAGGCAGTATGTTGAATGTAATGCTGAATTCAAAGACTCAGCATTATTTGACATATGCCTTCGCCTGCACCTTTCAGATGGATGTTATACTTCTCAGCAGTATGTATGTATGGTAAAACAGAGATGCCCATTTTTGCAGGGGGACAAGCCCCCATGCACTCCCCTGTGGGGGGACTGCATCTTCCATGCCCCCCACAAATTATATATTCCATCTCTGAGATCACACTACAGTGGGGAAAAATGGTAAATTCCAAATCTGCATTGTGCTGCGATCTCTAGTCCTAAGAGTGATGCACATGTGTGAATGCTACTCATGGCATATTGATAGCAAACTATATATATATATATATATATATATATATATATATATATATATATTTGTGTCTTTCGGCTTTTCCCGGTTAGGGGTCGCCACAGCGGAACTCTGGTCTGCTAATGATTGGCAGTTGATTTTTACATACTGGCTTGCCAGGCCTGACACGCAACCTTCAATGAAGGTACGCCCATTCACGCATGTCTCCACGCAGAAGACGCTCTAACTGAGAATCAAGCTGGACAGAGTCTTACTGTGAGTTGACAACGCTACCGCAACACCACCACCGCAAACTATATATATATATATATATATATATATATATATATATATATATATGTATTTAATTTGCATTTGTTTACCAGGATGATTCACTGGGCCATTGTGAGCCCATTTTCAGTGGAGGCCCGGGGAGGAACAATACATAATATATAAAGACAATGCATGATATGTATACAATGCACAATACATAACATACAATACAGTACAATAGATCAGCATGATAAGTACTATGCAATAGAAGGGGTGCTGTTGACAATTTAAAATCACAGTATAGTATCTGACTACAATATCAAGGATAAAGTGGATCACACACTCAGAATTTAACAAGTTAGGGTAAATAAGTTACTTATTTGAGTAATTAATACTTATGAAGTTATAAGCTTGAATATAGGTGATAGCAGGCAGTACCAGCACTGTACTTAAGTAAGTGTTTTGAGATAGAAGCAGATATATCAGACTAGTAATAAATGAAGGTGTGGTAGTATAGAGGAGAGGGTCAGGTTTTGGGAAGTGCATATTTACTTTATCATTACACTTAACAAGTAATTTATGCATTTCTACTAACTCTCACTTCATGCTTAAGCAAAACACCCCCCTTCATAACTGAGCACCGTGCTGACCCACCACTGCCAACCAGTAACCAAGGAGTCCCAGTCCTCACCACTGGCACCTGTGGGGGGGGGCATTCACTATGAGGATACCAGGTACACACACAGTATTTCCAGATGCAGCTCTCTGCATCAAGTCCAATTTCCCTTAAGAGCACACAAAGACAACAGTCAGTCCAGGGCTGGTTTCTCCCTGTTTCTCCTGATCCCCAATAAGACCCCCCCAGTGGCACAGCTATAGAATCGAGATCTCAGCTGAGTGACTAAGCCAAGACATTCAGTACCCTGTCCAACTCTGTCCAACCAGTGCTTCATGTCCCTGCCACATACATACTCTTTGAGGTTTGATTTACACACACACACACACACACACACACACACACACACACACACACACACACGCACACACACACACACACACACACACACACACACACACACACACACACACACACACACACACACACACACACCCTCACATGGAAAATTATTGCACAGGTTTACTAGCTATGCCCCCTACTGCCCAGACTATAAGGTAGTTTTCACTGTCACCAGTCACTCCTGCCAGCTACCTTAAGGCTTTTTCAAGGGTACCTAATATACAGAGTAATATTAATGTTAATACAAATGGTAGTTTGACCAAGAGTAAGGCTGTTAGGAGTGGCCTACTCAGTGTCACCAAATAAGTATGCAAGTAATCTCCAAACTTAAATATCTTTACACAGATCAGCCACAGTGAAAGGTTTAAATATATTTAATAATAAATAATAAAAGAACAAGACAATATTAAATATATATTCAGAGTGACATCAGAGTTCAAAAATACAGGAAATATTTAAAATAACACTCTAGTACAGGCTCACATGAATAAAGAAAAATAAAATGTAAACTAAGCTTTGCTATATTCCTGAATGTAACTAAGAGAGTTACTATACCCTAGCAACTTACTTAATTAGAGCAAGGCAGATGATGTGGTAAATGGTTCTTGTTGTTGTCAGATCCACGACAGAATGCAGAATGCTCTGTCTCACTAAGAGACTTCTCAAAATATCTAGAGAATTGCTACTAGGATAGCTTGCAGAATGACATCATTTCTTGTCATCTGACTTCTAATTACCAGGCAAAACCCCACACTGCTGGAAGCTGGCAGTATTTAACATCTACCTTTAAAAATACCCAGATAAGGGCTCTTACTCAAATCTTTGGCATGTGCTGGAAGTCATAAAACAATTGTATTCCTTCATGCTTTGAAAGTAGGAATTATTTCACCCCCTAAGACAATACAGAAAGCTTCCTGGTACAGACTCTGTGTCTCTGGCTGCATTCATCTGTTATGGCCTAGCCTATAAAGTAATTAAACTTCAAATATTTTTCTAATTTTGCTGGATTGAGGTTAACCCTCTAGCTTCCTCTGTTAAGCATATACATTTAAACAGTTACAATAGTGGATAGAGGTACATTTCTGTTCTCTTCCAGTAGGCACACAGAGGTTAAATTTCACACATGGCATTTTACAAATACCTTTTTAACATACACGCCTGTACAAAGTAGTTTGATATACACATAGCATACCGTTCTAATACATTTGTAGCACAAGCATCTTGTATAAATCATTTTAATATTGACCAATAACATATAATTATTTACAAAATTCCAGCTAGCTGTGCTGGCAGTACCTCCTTTCTTCACAAGCAGTATAATTCTTACTCCAAACTATCAACCCTTACATATTTTGCATTTGTAACATATTGAATATCAAATGCAGGATTCAGGGTATGCCACTTCATCTCCTCCTATCATTCATATGGTTACCTCAGGTTACCTACACTGGATTGTATCCCACTTAATCACTGATCTTATACTTAATCTGCCATTTCTAATCCACTACATCTTTATTTTCGAATATTTCATCATTTCCTCTTACCTGCCTGCTTCATAATTCTAGCCATCACTGCTCTCTCTCTTACACTTCCTTGTAATAATGTCGCTTCCAAAATTTTTTAACCCAAATCATCTTTCCTCTTTTGCTATAGACCTCCAGACCCAATTCATCTATGCCTTAGCTATCACCTGTTTCACCTCCCTAACCAGAAGTTGGATATCTAGTCTTTCAGCTCCATCCAATCTCTTATCCTTATGTACTCCAAAGAGGCATGTTTCATTCTCGTCTTCTATCTTCTTCCCCAGTAGTTTTTCCCATACCTCTTTTGTCCCTTCAACAATGGTTTGATCTCACTTACATGTTCATCACATGTACCTTTGATCATCATTTCCTCCTCATATCTCCAACAATTTTTGAATGGATAATCCCCTTTGATGTATTTTTACTGTAGTACCATGACACCTATGCACCATCCTTCTGTATTGGTCTCCATCCATGCCAACTTCCTTTATCATTATTGATAGAATTTCTTCTCAAAACCATTTCTCTGACCACATTACATCCTATTTAATAAATGTTTCCCTGAAAATCCAAAATACACACTGCCATACATCCTCACCCAATTGCTGGATGATAACTCCAATTCTTCTCTTTTTCTTGGCGCCATTTCTTATCTAAAGCTTAACCTACCTCATAGGTCTCTATTTGCCCTCCTTCTCTTCTTCCTTATACTTATTTTTATACTTGTCCTTGTTCTTCTGGATATTGTGGCTCTTGCTCTATATATCCCCCAATACAACAGCCAATCTCCTTTTTGTAAATTACATTTTTCTTTAATAACTGGAAAAGATAGACATTCAACTGAATGTTTTTCATTTAGACCAGTCACCTTTCTAATGCTTTTTTTCCTTCCCAGATTACCATCCTTCCGACTAACTCTTTAATACAGCTCCTCCTTAGATCCCTAATCCTTCAGTTCATGCATCTGCAAACTGCAATCAATGCCCTGACAAAATATGAATCATCTTTTTGGCGCCATCATTTGTGTTTCTCATTGTCTTACAACGTCTAGCCTTTCAGCCCTTTTCCCAAGTAACCCATTCCAAACTTTCAATGTCTATGCCTCTCAGCCTTTGCATAATGTTTATAGTGGTCACATATGTTGTGTATTCTGGCATGTATATTTCTTTGGCATTCCTGTGGGGCTTAAGTCTGTCCTGTGCAATCCTTTCTTCTTTGTTTCTTGACACAGTCCTTACAAAAACTATTTGAATAAATAGCAGCAATCTTGTTTAAATGACCAGTGTATACATAACTCCCTAGGTAAAGTACACATGGGAGTGTAATCATGTTAACTATTATTATTCTAACCCCAAATGTGGCAAATCTGCCCAACTATGCGTCTATCATTTTCCCTGTTGTGGACTTTAGAGCTGCTCAATCCTACTCTATAAACTTTAAATGCCCAGTACTTAACCCACCTTCATTTTACAGGGAGTGCAATAGTTACGTCCATCTTTTTGTTTCCTTTTCTAATAACTGACTTCAGGTATGGTAATAAAGACTATATTCATGACTTCACCTGCTGAACCTCTCCAATATCCACAGAACTTGCATAGTAACAACCTCAAACATCATGTGGTCATCTGCAAACAAATTAATGTCACACCATTGCTTTTGAAGAATTATCTCTTACTCTCTACACCAGACATTCAATGACCCTTAAAAAAATTCCATGTAATAGAGGGCATTTATGACTGATTTTGTTAGACATTCTTTACAGTTCAAGGCTATAATGCCTTCCACACATTTAGTCAGTAAGTACTGTTTGATTAGCTCTGTCTAACCTAACTTCAGAATATCTCCCTAAATAAATTATTCATAAATTATCAAAGTCTAGTCATTAGTTTTCTTTTAGTGTTTGGCAGTGTCTTCTATAGATGTAAACACACTGAGTTGACATTTTTTCTGTAAAACCACCCTTAAATTTCACCAGTGCCTAGTTGCACATAGGGTAACTGGTTTATTTTGTTTAGCACTGCCCCCAGAGTTGCAAATCAGATACTCCTGACATTACTTTATATTTTCACCATGACCGATTTATCAACAAAAAAGGGCCTGTTGCCATGGATATGAACTTTTCCACTCTCTGTTAGCAGCTTGGTAGATACTGGCATCCTGAGGCAACACAGAAATAGCATCATGTATATTGACAACCAGCTAATTTTCAAACAAACAGATAAGGTATGTGAGAGATATAGTTACACAATGTCACTGTAGGCAAAGTTCTCACGTAAAAGCACTCTAGTATCAATCAGGTTGTCAGTAGTACACATGTTGCACACATCTCACACAGTACAAAGCAGACACATAGACTGACATATGCTGAGGCACGTACATGTAACCTTCCTAAACTACAAAGACCTAGATGAAGTACACATAATAAATACCCTCAGCAGCCCCGAATGCATTCTTTCAAAACAACACCCAGATCAACACTTACAGTCACATGGAGCCTCTACTTATTAGCCCATAAGGCAAGCCACCACACAGTCCAACACTCTAGTCATTGGAGATCCATTGTGAGATACACTGATGTCCCTTTCACAGGGCTGATTCAGGAGAAAGTATTTATTAGCTGCTTATCAGGGACCAAGATCTATACTTGTTGTGCCAAGTATGACTCAGTTGTAATCCATGCAGGTGTAAATGAACTGAGAAGTACCTCCTTAGACTACATGAAGACAGACATCATAGAGCTTTCAGCATATGTTTCCTGGGGTGATATGAGCCTAGCACTGAGCAACATTTTACCTTCTACAAGGATAATGCCACACTACAAACAGAAGATGGCTGACTTTAATAAATGGCTTAGTTTATGCTGTCATTCTAAAGGGGTGAAATATTTGTCAGCATGGAAGGAGGTAGTTAAAAGACCATGCTGCTTTTCCAGGGCTGGTCTTCACCTTTTCCTATAGGCATTTTATTATCATCTAAAACATTGCCCCCCCCCCCCCACTATGTCTTTTAAAAAATGCCAAACTCTAAGCACTTTTGACATAGCAGATCAAAGCCAATAAAATCTAAATGTGTAAATCCTCAATGGTAGGAGTCTAAATAGGAAGCTTCACTCCCTACAAACTCTCCTCACTCTTGAATATGCTGACCTCTGTTCAATCATTGCAAAATGGTTTTAAACTATGAAGAGTACACTGGCTGTACAAGGCAATAATGCCTTCTGCACATTTAGACCAGTCTCTACACAGACAGAAACTAAAGGTGGAGGTGATTCTATTTTCATCAGAAATAAATATACCTCTGAGCTGGTCAAACAGGGCAATGCACTTGAGCTTCTCCATGTTCAAATTGCCATATGCAAAGTCTTATACCACTTCCTTGCAAACTATACGTCCCCTTATATGACTGAGAAAACCCATAACGTGCATTATTGAAATGGGTTCCTATTAGAATGATGAAAACACATTTTGTCGAAAGTGTCGTCGTCAACACATGTAGGGCGAACAGGCAAAACAGCGAAGTGGCTGTTCAGCGAATTATTTCCCTGCGCAAGAAGTCACTTGACCGCTTCGTTGCTTTGTCTGTTCTGAAGTGTAGTGTGGTCCCTTGTCCGGTATAGCTCCTGAGCGTGACTGTGCAACGGTTACTGACCTTAGGCTTAGGGTGCGGGTTAAGGTAAGTGCATATGTATGAAAGTGTTTACTGTTTTTTATTTTGCATTAGATGTGTGGTTGAGTTACGTGAGTATGTTTTTTCAGCGGTTTACTTTTGTTTTGGGGGGTAGGATTAGGGTTAAAGTAAGTGTGTATGTGTTTGGTACTGTTTATGTAAATGTGCAAGAGTTACTGACCTTAGGGTTAGGGTGCAGGTTAAGGTAAGTGCATATGTTTTAAAATGTTTACTGTTTTTTTCCATTAAGTGTATGGTTGGGTTATATGCATATGTGCATTTAGTTGTTTACTGGTTTTGGGGGAGTATAATTAGGGTTAGGGTATGTGTGTATGTGTTTGGAAGCGTTTAATGTTTTTTTTTTGGGGGGGGGGGCATTGGAACAGCGATTTCTTTCTCTAAGAAAGAAATTCCTGTTCTGTGGTTTCGACATTTTCAGCTTTCACTGAATATGTGTCGATGAAACACCGTTCACTGTTTTCAGCGTTTGGTGTTTTAATATGAACCCATTGAAATCACTCACTATCCAAACCAATGCCATATTCATGGGTGAGTTTAATTACCCCATTGTGAAAAGTGAGAATCATATACAACAACAATGCAAAACCAAATGTGCAGGCACAGGGATTCTTGGATTTTTTAAACACAAACTCCCTGGAACAGATTGTCAATATGCCAACCAGTGATGCAACTATACTGGATGTGGTCCTCAAGAATATGAGAGAGTGCCACAAGCTACCTAATGTAATGTCTTCTCTGGTAAGGTCACACCACAATATGGTCTCCTTTGGAGGAAAAATTAAGCCAGAGGCCCAGCAAACCCTGGAATGTTCAGGAAATACTCTAAAGCTAACTTCCTACTATTAAGTGATAGCTTGGCAAAATGTTAAGCCCCTTTATACCCTGGAAACATTGCTGTCTATGTGGAACTGTTGAAGAAAACCTATGCAAGCATGTTGATACTTGCAGAGAAGCAGCTCTACCCACCAGGAAGAAATACAGAACTAACTCAATAACAAATCCAACTTAGTGGAATCACATCACCAATAGGTTCCAATAGGTTGTATAATATAAGGAAGAAAATCATGGCAAAAATTAGAAAGTGTAGCACCCAAAGAATAAAAGCAGTCACATAAAACTAAACCAACACTTTAGAGGATGTATAAAGTCTACCAAAGCTACATCTGAGGTAAATTTGGCCTCCCAGGCCAAGGACCACCACAAGGCATTCTTTAGCTATGTCTGAAACTTCAAAGACAGTACACAATTGTGTGCAGAGCTCATCGTTAATGGAGCCACCTGTACTGATTCAGAAATTATAGCAAGTCTACCAACATCCAAATTCATCTCTAACTTTATACCTATCCCCCACTCAAACTCCCCTCAGGAAATACCATCAAATATAACTACCCCTACTACCACTTGAGAACAGGTCATCAGTTCTCTCTCTAAAACCAAGATCACTGTATTGTATCTCAGGATGCCTTCCAAATAAGCTGAAACATGACATATAAGATCCTCTGGAATTGCTATTTAACTGTACCTTTCAAACAGACTTGGTGCCTGAAGAATGGAGAACAGCAACAGTCATCCATCTGAAAAAAGGTGGTCCATCTGCAGACCCTCGAAACTACAGACCCATAAGTCTTACTAGTCTCATATGCAAAGGCAGGGAAAGAATTATAATAGAATGATCAATAATGACATAGAAAACCTCCAGACACTGGAACCAACTTAATTTGGTTTTGTCAATGGCAGGTCATGCCTATTCAACCTGGTGGACTTTTTTGAGAAGGTCAACAAAGCAATAAATGAGGGTAAAATGGTTCACACTGCCTACCTTGACTTGGCTAAGGCATTTGACCCAATACCCAACTCAGGCTTTGTTGATAAACTCAAGAGGATAGGTATAAACCCTTGTGTCACTCAGTGGATAGCAAACTGGCTCACAGACAGGACCCAGGAAGTTAGAAGTTGGGTGTCCACCTCTACAAAGAGGTCAGTCACAAGTGCAGTCCCTCAGTGGTCAGTCCTGGGACTTCTTTTTGACATGTATTCTCTAAATGATGCCTTATCTATATCATCATTTTTGAAACTAAAGTCACTACTTAGGTAATATAATGCTCAGTTTGGAGATATTATGTTAAACATTAGGTTTTGCAAAGGTGAATATAGTTAAAATGTGGAGTATCTGAATATTTCCAGTAAATAATGGACAGTTGGATAGTTTCAAAGTTTTTCTAGTAGGTTGTGTCGTTTTATTTTTTTATTTTCCTCTATTTATTATGTAAAATGATGTATGTATATATTTAAATAATTATATATAGCGTTAAATGATCAGTGGAGACAAGATAAATATGTATTTTAAATGTTTTTTAAATGGCAATGTTACATAATTTGTTTGAATGGAATGTGTTAAGGAAACATAACTTTATTAATATTCATTAAGGGCGGGGTACATGATGGCTATTTAAGTATTGGTTTTATGATGTGATTTTACTTGATAAAGTCTCTGATTTGACAGCGCTTGTCCTTTTGTGCTGTTTTGTGCTATTTTAACAGTTATTTTTTTAAGAAGAATGACTTATTAAACTACTCTCATTTGGAATACAAATAGTTGATGAGTTGCTGAGTTACTCTTATTGCCGAACTGTCTTACTGAACCAACTTTTTTGGGAGTTGTGTGCGTCCTTTTTCGTGTTTAAACTGTTTCGGGTTCTACATGGCTTCAGAAGTACAGGAGGTGGAGTCCCAGTAAACACTCTTCACGCAGTCATGGGGCCAATCCATTGAGAATGTGACTTGTCTCTTAGAGAAGCTTTCGCAGAGACTGGATAGGCTGGAGCGAGCCCATGTGTCATTATTGCCCTCAACAAGCAACACGGCTGTGAACCAGGAAGCTCACACCCTTTGGGAAGGTAACAGAAATGCTGTTCAACAACTATTGGAGAATACAAGCTTGAAATCAGAGCGAGAGTATCTACTGTGGATAAATAATGATGCTCAAAGGGGTTTAAATGCTTGTAACTGATGCCTTAGGACTGTTGGTCATGGAATTAATGGAATACAGAACAGTAACCAAAATGAACAGAACTTGTCCAATAATTTTTCCATACAGGTGAATGAATGGTTAGAAACAAATCCAACATTTTCACTAGCCTTACCTGTAAGTACTGACAATACTTATAACAATTTACAGAGACTGGATGCTATTTTATTAAAAATAAAGAAATTACAACTTGACAATGAATATTTCCGGGAATGTTTAAGACTTAAACTGGTGCCAAAAATATTTTATTAAAAATAAAGAAATGACAACTTGACAATAAATATTTCTGGGAATGTTTAAGACTTAAACTTATGCCAAAAGGCCTTTATATGTAGAGATTCCCGACTGGATTGATATCCAATTCTATGTTACATAATGAAATGTTGAAAATATTTGACTGCCATGGTTTTGAATACATGGAACTAGTGGTCAACCATAATGAAGCCTTTACTGCAGATTTAATTAAGGAAGCAACTGAATTAGACAGAAAAGTGACTAGAGATGCTGTCCATGTTAATAATGTATTTGATTATGAACATATGTTTAAGAGTATTGATAACCAGTTAAATGCTATTAAGAATAGGAAGAAGAAGAAAATAGAGAGGGATAGAATTCAGTATAATAATAATACTGCCTATCCTGTACCCCCTCGTTCCCAAGGGTGGGGCTTGGGCCCTAATACTGATGGGTCAGATCTTAATCTTGATTTTTTAGGGGAGGAAGAATTTCCTCCACTGAGGAGATTGGAGCAAATCAGGGAGAGATACAACAGGAACATCCCCCCCAAGAGACGACCTTGATGAACAGAGGTCGGGGGGAGTCATACACCTTATCAGAGAGGGAAATGGAGGGGGAGGGGAGTTTACCAGGCCCAAATGTAATCTTTAGAAATGTTAATAATGAATTGCTGAGAATTGCAAGAAATAATGATGGTGATTTTTGTGTTTATAATTTTTCTTCCTTACATTTTGATTTGGCCATGTGTGACCTCTTAGCTAAGGGTCTATCTTTTGTGCCAGATAAGAATCTGGATGTGGCAGGCACTATAATTGATCTGAAACAATTTGTGAGGAAATTAAATTTAAATATTTTGTTTAATAATGTGGATTACATAAGAGACCTTTTACATGTTTCTAGTACTTTTAACCCCCCATTCATCATACATTATTAACGTTTGAGAAATGATGTGAGATTGATGTTAGAAATATTAAGAATAATTATGGTGTTCATAATTTATCGAAAGAAGAAGTGAATAAATTATTTATGCCAAGGACAAACAGGAATATAAAAATTATAAAACCAGATAAAGGGGTGGGATGGTGGTTATGAATGCAGATAATTATAATAAAAGAATGTTGAATGTGCTAGCAGGGGTTGCTTATAGAAAAGCATCATTGAATGAACTAAATGGGTCATATTGAAAAATCAAGAGTGAGTTGAATGACTTGTTTATTGAAGGAATTATTTCCATTGATGAATTTAATTATTTGTCTATACTTCATCCAAGAATTTCAACAATATTTGGTCTTCCTAAAATACACAAGGACTTATCGAATCCCCTCATAAGACCCATTGTGGATGCTAGAGGCTCTATTAGGGTCTATATTAGAACACTGAACATTTAAAATGTCGAGTGTTCTAATATCAACCCATTTTCAGCAAATGCTGAAAATACCGAAGAAGAAGTTTCTGTTGCTTTGGTATTTTCAGTGCTCTGTTGAAAAGCTACGGGTCGGGTTCAGGTAAGTGTGTGATTCAGTGCGGGTTAGGTATGTCTGCAATTGTGTGTACATGAGGGTTAGGGCGGGTTAGGTGAGTTAGGGTTAGGGCGCGGGTTAGGTATGTGTGCGATTGTGTGGACATGAGGGTTAGGGTGGGTTAGGTGAGTTAGAGTTAGGGCGCAGGTGAGGTGAGCATGCGATAGTGACGGAACTTAGGGTTAGGGTTGGGGTTAAGGTAAGTGGATAGTTAGTGGTGTGTGTATATTTTCGTGTAGGGTTAGGTGTAAGATTTTAGGTGTATGTGTGTGGATTGCTGTTTGTTTGGTGTGCTTGTGTTGTGTGTATGTGTTTTGGAACAGCAAATTTTTCCCCTAGGAAAAAATTTGCTGTTCTGAATGTTCGATGTTTGGTATTTTCGATTGATAGGGTTCGATATTAGAACACTCGACATTTTGAATGTTCGGTGTTCTAATATAGACCCGCTATATAACATATCTTGTATCTAAGTTTTTGGATATTAAACTGAACATGTTGGTGAGGGGAGAAAATAACTTATGTAATGATTCTTGGGATTTCTTAAATAGACTGAATAATTTAGAATATTCTGAAACGGGTACTTTTATAACAATAGATGTTAAAGATTTATATACGGTAATACCCCATGACACTGGTATGGAATGGGTCTGTGAATATCTATTGTATAAAGATATAACCCAAGCAACTATTAATGTATACAAGCAATTATTTGAACTGGTTTTAAAGAATAATTATATATTATTTGGAAAGGATTATTATATACAGGTTCAAGATGTAGCGATGGGGTCACCATGTGGGGGTTTGTATGCTAACATGGTCATGCTCCAATGGGAGAGGAAATATTTGTTGTGTTCCCCCTTTTTTAGTTATTGCAAAATGTATATGAGATTTCTGGATGATATATTTATTTTTGGGAAGGGCCAAATGAGTTGATTATTGAGTTCCTTGATTATATTAATAACTCCACCACATTCATAAAATTTACACACCTGATTGGTGATCATGAGATTTCTTATTTAGATGTTAAAGTAAAAAAAAAGTGTAATGAAATCTTTGCCATCTGAATTTTTTAGGAAAAAAACATATTCTAATAGTTTTCTTCATTTTAGTAGTTCCCATCCTTATAAGCAGAAAAAGGCTGCAGTTAAGGGACAATTTGTGAGAGTGGCCAGGATGGCGACTTTATTTGAAGTGTTTTTATCAGAGTGTGAGTTACTTAAACAGACATTTTTGAAGAGAGGTTATCAGAATTTTTTAGTAAATGAGGTGATGATGGAGGTTATTATTAAATGGGAAAGAGGCCATTTGAGACCTATAGTTGCCAGACATCAGGGGGAGAATTCATATATGAAAATTACTCAAACTCTGAACTCCATTTCGGAAACTAATCATGCGTTGGATATAGTTCATAATGGACGAATAAATAATTTTCAGTCTGCCTTTATTACTTCCTTTAACAAAGATAGCAGTCAAATTAATGTCATTTTGTTTAAGAATTGGACTATTATAACAACTTGTAATGACATTAGACAATGTCTTGGTGATAAACTTATGATTGTATATAGGAAAGGAAGGTGCCTTAAGAGTATGTTAGAGAACCCCGGTGTAAGGAATATAGGGGGCTCTATGAAAATATGTGGTGCTTGTAACTATTGTAGTTACATAAAGGAGGGTTCCTCATTTAAAATAAATGGGGTGATTATCAGGTTAACTAAAAAATGCACCTGCCAAACCGATAAAGTGGTATATCGTGCCTTCTGCTCGGCATGTTATATAGGAAAAACTAAGAGAAAGCTAAGATGTTGTACTTATGAACATTTGAGAGATATTAGGCAAAAAAAAGAAACAAATGCCTTAGCTAGACATTGCAATGAATTTGAAGGTCATTCATTTAAGTTGACAGTTATTGAAGTATTAGATACAGATTTAAGAGGTGGACCATCGTCACTTAATTCAGAGAGGCAGGGGACTTTATGGCAATTAAAGGTGAATGCTGCTCAATGGCCAGGCCTAAATGATGCTTTATCTATATCATGCTTTTTGAAACTAAAGTCACTACTTAGGTAATATACTGTTCAGTTTGGGGATATTATGTTAAACATTAGGTTTTGCAAAGGTGAAAATAGTTAAAATATGGGGTATCTTAGTATTTCCAGTAAATAATGGGCAGTTGGACAGTTTCATAGTTTTTCTAGTAGGTTGTGTCATTTTATTTTAATGATTTATGTATATATTCAAATAATGATGTATATAGTGTTAAATGATCAGTGGAGACAAGATAAATATGTATTTTAAATGTTTCTTAAATGGTAATGTTACATAATATATTTGAATGGAATGTGTACCGGAAACGGAACTTTATAAATATTCATTATGGATGGCGTATATGAGGGCTATTTAACTATTGGTTTTATGATGTGATTTTACTTGATAAAGTCTCTGATTTGACAGAGAAGAAAGCACCTGTCTTTTTGTGCTGTTTCAAGCTGTTTTAACAGTTTTTTTAAGAAGAATTACTTATTCAACTACTCTTGTGTGGAAAACAAATAGTTGCTGAGTTACTCTTATTGCCGAACTGTCTTACTGGGCCAACTTTTATGGGGAGTTGTGTGTGCCCTTTTTCGTGTTTAAAAAGTTTATTTAAGTGTTTGGTAGCGCCTTCCATAGATGTAGTCACACTGGGTTGACATTTTTCCTGTAAAAGCACCCTTAAATTTCACCAATACCTAGTTGCACATAGGGTAACTGGTTTGCTGTGTATAGCACTGCCCCCAGAGTTGCAAATCAGATACTCCTGATGTTACTTTATATTCTCACCACAACTGATTTATCGACAAAAAAGGGTCTGTTGCCATGGATATGAACTTTCCCACTCTCTGTTAGCAAATTGGTAGATACAGGCATCCTGAGGCAACACAGAAATAGCATCATGTATATTGACAACCAGCTAATTTTCAAACAAACAGTGATGTATTTATGCAATGTCACCGGAGGCAAAGATCTCACATAAAAGCACTCTAGTATCAATCAAGTTGTCAGTAGTACACATGTTGCACACGTCTCACACAGCACAAAGCAGAAACATAGACTGATATATACGGAGGCACGTACATGTGACCTTCCTAATCCCAAAGACCTTCTAGAAGAAGTACACATAAAAAATTCCTTCAGCAGCCCCAAATGCACTCTTTCAAAACAACACCCACATCAGCACTTAAAGCCACACCTCATGGAGCCTCTGTTTCTTAGCCCATAAGGCAAGCCACCACACAGTCCATCACTCTGGTCATTGGAGATCCATTGTAAGACAAACTGATGTCCCTCTCACAGGGCTGATTCAGGAGAAATTATTGATCAGTTGCTCATCACGGACCAAGATCTATACTTGTTGTCCCAAGTATGACTCAGTTGTAATCCATGTGGGTGTAAATAACATGAGAAGTACCTCCTTAGACTACATGAAGACAGACATAGGGCTCTCAGAATATGTTTCCTGGGGTGATATTAGCCTAGCATTGATCAGCATTTTAAATTCTACAAGGATGATGCCAAACTACAAACAGAAGATGGCTGACTTTAATAAATGGCTTAGTTTTCTGCTGTCATTCTAAAGGGGTGAAATATTTGTCAGCATGGAAGGAGGTAGTTAAAAGACCATGCTGTTTTTCAAGGGTTGGTCTTCACCTCTTCCTATAGGCATTTTATTATCATCTAAAACATTTCCCCGCCCACCATGTCTTTTAGAAAATGACAAACTCTAAGCACTTTTGACATAGCAAATCAAAGCCAATAAAATCTAAATGTGTAAATCCTCAATAGTAGGAATCTAAACAAGAAGCTTCACTCCCTACAAACTCTCCTCACTGTTGAGAATGCTGACCTCTGTTCAATCATTGAGAAATGGTTTAAAGCTATGAAGAGTACACTGGCAGTATAAGACAATAATGCCTTCTGCACATTTAGACCAGCCTCTACACACGCAGGGACTAACGGTGGAGGTGGTTCAATTTTCATCAAAAATAAATATATCTCTGTGCAGGTCAAACAGGGCAATGCACTTGAGTTTCTCCATGTTTAAATTGCCATCGGCAAAGTCTCATACCACTTCCTTTCAAGCTATAGGTTCCCTTTTATGACTCAGAAAACCCATAACATGTATTATTGGAAACATTCACTATCCAGACCAATGCCATATTCATAGGTGAGTTTAATTACCCCATTGTGAAAAGTGGGAATCATATACAACAACAATGCAAAACCAAATGTGCAGGCACAGGGATTCTTGGATTTTTTAAACACAAACTCCCTGGAACAGATTGTCAATATGCCAACCAGTGATGCAACTATACTGGATGTGGTCCTCAAGAATATGAGAGAGTGCCACACATTACCTAATGTAATGTCTTCTCTGGTAAGGTCACACCACAATATGATCTCCTTTGGTGGAAAAATTAAGCCAGAGCCCCAGCAAACCCTGGAATGTTCAGGAATTACTCTAAAGCTAACTTCCTACTATTAAGTGATAACCTGGCAAAATTTCAAGCCCCCTTAAACCCTGAGAATGTTGCTTTCTATGTGGAACTGTTGAAGAAAATCTATGCAAGCATGTTAATACATGCAGAGAAGCAGCTGTACCCACCAGGAAGAAGTACAGAACTAACTCAAAAACAAATCCAACTTAGTGGAATCACAGCACCAATAGGCTGTATAATATAAGGAAGAATAGCATAGCAAAAATTAGAAAGTGTAGCACCCAAAGGATAAAAGCAGTCTCATAAAACTAAACCAACACTTTAGAGGACAAATAAAGTCTACCAAAGCCAAATGTGAGGTAAATTTGGCCTCCCAGGCCAAGGACCACCACAAGGCATTCTTTAGCTATGTCTGAAACTTCAAAGACAGTACACAATTGTGTGCAGAGCTCATCGTTAATGGAGCCACCTGTACTGATTCAGAAATTATAGCAAGTCTACCAACATCCAAATTCATCTCTAACTTTATACCTATCCCCCACTCAAACTCCCCTCAGGAAATACCATCAAATATAACTACCCCTACTACCACTTGAGAACAGGTCATCAGTTCTCTCTCTAAAACCAAGATCACTGTATTGTATCTCAGGATGCCTTCCAAATAAGCTGAAACATGACATATAAGATCCTCTGGAATTGCTATTTAACTGTACCTTTCAAACAGACTTGGTGCCTGAAGAATGGAGAACAGCAACAGTCATCCATCTGAAAAAGGTGGTCCATCTGCAGACCCTCGAAACTACAGACCCATAAGTCTTACTAGTCTCATATGCAAAGGCAGGGAAAGAATTATAATAGAATGATCAATAATGACATAGAAAACCTCCAGACACTGGAACCAACTTAATTTGGTTTTGTCAATGGCAGGTCATGCCTATTCAACCTGGTGGACTTTTTTGAGAAGGTCAACAAAGCAATAAATGAGGGTAAAATGGTTCACACTGCCTATCTTGACTCGGCCAAGGCATTTGACCCAATACCCAACTCAGGCTTTGTTGATAAACTCAAGAGGATAGGTATAAACCCTTGTGTCACTCAATGCCTACTCAATCTGGTAGACTTCTTTGAGAAGGTCACCAAAGCAATGAATGAGGGTAAAATGGTTCTGGGACTACTTCTTTTTGACATTTATTCTCTGAAGTCAAGGCCAGTGTCAAGGACCTCAGGCTGACTAAATTTGCAGATGATTGCAAATTAGGCGCAATCTTAGAATCTTCCACTGACACTATTGTTCTCCATGAAGGGCTGACACAGACAAATATCTTGTGTTAGAACCAAGGACCAAAACTATATGCCAAGAAAGGTATGATTGTATCCTTCGGGAAGTCATCCATCCATAGTAACTATCATATTGACAACATACCTGTAAGAGTCAACCCAGTAGTCAGGGATGTGGGGCACACATAGTAATCTAGCCCTTGACTATCACATGTCTACAGCAGCAAGGAAATCATTATAGATAGAGCAACTTGTAAACAAAGGTATGGCATTTAGATCCAAGGAGGTCATTGTTCCAAACTATTCAGCATTCATCAGCCTTATCATGGATTACAATGCCCCCTTTGGCACGCACCTAACTAGGCACATCCAACAACTGATGCATCCATAGAGGTTCCTCTCTAAAAGAATACAGGGTATAAGGAACATGTCCTTTGCAGACCACCTCAAAGCCTTATCCCTGCATTCTGTCTCCTACAAGCTGCAGAGGGGAGATCAATGCCTTGCATACATGACATTGTTAGACTCCACCCTGATGGTCCTCGTGCATATCCGCAAAACACACAGCATCAGAATTACCTGTTCTAGAGACTTAAACCTCACCTTTAATATAAATAGGTCCTGCTGGAGAGACAGGTATGTATCACAGAGACTACCCTGTCTCTGGACAGACTTCCCATCCATGTGAAGCAGATTTCCTCCCTAATGCAATTCAAGTATAACTTGGACAATTGGATGGGAAACAGGAAATTCATCTGTGGTTTGGCACCTATGTCTCTAATGGACACAAGCAACCTGTAAATATTTAATCTCCCCATTCCTTGCTTATAAATGTTTCATCTCCCAAGCCCCTGCTTACACTTATCAAAGGTACCAGAACTTGTCAGAGACTTGGGGTGCATGGCTGGGCTTAAAAAGGCTCTTGTGGTTGTTAGCCTAGTACACACCTATGAACCTATGATCCTACCATCTCCAATGACCTCTGTCAAAGTTTATATCATGAAATCACAGAAGACACAGTCAAAGCCTTCCAAATGTCCATTAACGCAATACTTACCTTTCCAACACAATTTTCCTTAGTCTATTCTTATTAATCTATAAGTTGCCTCTGGATCATCTGCCTTATATTAAGCCCGCTTGTTTATACCCTGTTAGTCTCAGAAGAACCTTCTCCAATCCTGCAGTCAAAATAAGTGCAAAAACTTCTGTATCTATATTATACAATGCTACTGCTGTAGTCTCTTCCATAGATTATTAATCTGCCTTTCTCTATGATATCATTGAAAAGATGCAACATTGTACTAAAAAGCCACTCTTTTAGAGTCCACTTGATAAACTAGAGTCCAATTGATATACTCCTTCTTCAGATGTCCATTGTCATCAATTACCTCCCCATTTTCTGTTGGCAAATTTGTTCCCTGATACTCCTTTTTCCATTATGGCCAGTAGTGATTTCTACATTAATTTTGGATTAACTAACATCAAATATAAAGCTGTGCACATCATGGTGATTCACCAGTACATAGTATGAAGATGTTTTGGTAATAACTGAGACTACTTATAAACAATACAGATTATCTGATTATTATGATTCAACAAACAATATTTACGTGCCGTACACCCATGCACATTTTGTGTAATGTATCAGCATATATCAAACATATGAACCTATTCCTAATAGACTATATTATAGCCCCACTGTATATGCAAACTATATACTGCAATAGACCATGTTAGGCTAACATTCAGTGGCCACTAAAAATAGTCCGGGTGATAGAGGATAGTCCTGACAGGTTTCTCTTCCTTATACAGTTGGCTCTGTAAATCCACTATTTCTGCAATGCTGTAGTTTTGGAGGCCTAAACAGATCTTTCACTACATCAGCTATCACATTGACAATACTACTGTAAAACTGAGACCATACTCAAAGATCCAGAAATCTATGTCCTCAATGAGCTGTCCTGCAATCACCGGGTATCCATTATTGTAAGGAAGTCACTAAAGAGTTTATAACTAAATGCATACTGCCCAGGTCCAAGGACATAATTGTTCAACTTTACTCAGCACTCATTAGGCTGATCATCAAGTAATACTCTTTCAATATGTACCTGTCTAAACACGTCATACCTGAAATGACTAAAATGCTTTTTTTGCTTATAAAATAATGGGTCTAAATCATCAAACTATGCAGAACGACTCAAAGCCTTGTCTCTCTTCTCGGTATCATGCAGGCATTTGAGGTGCAACCTTTGCCTCATGTATACAGCCTCAACAGATTTTATTCAGTCAAACCTATCATCATCAGCCCCCTGTTTCCCATTTTCTACATGAGGTCAGGGAATTGTGTTAACTGTCGCCATCTCTCTTGGCTCAATGCCACAGTGCTGCCTTCTTCGAACTTATTACACATCCACAAATCTAATGGTGTCATAAATGCCCACTCTAGAGACTTGAATCTTTATTTATTTTTTGTTTTTGCAAAATTAATGGAACATTTTAGATCACAGCTAAAAACCAGACCAAAGTCACGCCCCCTGCATTACATGCAACTCTGCCCATGCCCAACCCATCTCCACCCAAAATACATATGTCATTAGGGCAGAGCGTCCCATAAAGTCCTTTTTTACGTACCTAATCTAGGTTGCGTAACTCGTTTTTTGTTGTTGTTGTAGAGTATCTCAGACTCCACCACATTGCTTTAGTGATGTTTTTTGTGAAGAAAAAGACAAAGCTTGCTTTTAACAAACTCCAGCATTTTGTACACATCCCTGAATAGAATATCAGAGTTTGTACAGTGCTTTCTGGACTACCAGAGAATCATCCTAATTTCGTAACAGTCTGAAAAACTACTGGATAGGTGGCAAGCCTAACCTCCTGTTTAGCACCATTGGCCATCATGGATAGGGAAACAAATACCCCAACATATACTTGTTCCACCCACTTTTGAATATTCATATTTCAAAATATAAAGTCAAATAATTACCACTGGAATGCAAGGCTAGACTTCTGAAGATGCTCACAGATCAATAGCCTAGAAAGTACCTATTAACTATGAACCTATAATTCATCATCATCTTCTTTCGGCTGTTCCCGTTAGGGGTCGCCACAGCGGATCTTCTGTTTCCATTTCTTCCTGTCCTCTGCATCATGCTCTTTCACACCAACCAACATCCATAAACCTTATCTTAGGCCTTCCTCTTTTCCTCTTACCTGGCAGCTCCATCCTTAGCATCCTTTTCCCAATATACCCAGCATCCATCCTCAGCACATGTCCAAACTAATGCAATCTTGCCTCTCTTGCTTTGTCTCCAAACTGTCCAACCTGAGCTGATCCTCTAATATACTGATTCCTAATCCTGTCCATCTTAGTTACACCCAGTGCAAATCTTAACATCTTTAACTCTGCCACATCCAGCTCTGACTCCTGCCTTTTCGTCAATGCCACCATCTCCAACAAATATAACATAGCTGGTCTCACTACCCATAATTAATACCTCAAAATTTGATTTGTTTTATAATTTCTAGAAAATGTTTACAGTATTTAATACAGTAACAATAATGGATTCCATTGTTTAGTCAGGTCATAACAAATGTTATGAACTAATGTTTATGAAATCAATTTTGCTTTAGTCTTTGGCATTTGTGTTAAGATTGTGTATTTCAGCACTCAAAGTATACCAGGAATCATCTTTTTATAAAGTGCTACTTGTATTGGTAGGAAATTTCAGTATCCCGTAGCTCTGTCTATCAGCCTGTTTGTTCTTCCTACTAATAATGAGACTATCTAGCTGTCCTTGTTCAATACTGAACTAGTTTTTAATATTCTGTAGCATTATGTTCTTCAGTGTACAGAACACTATAGTTGCCAGGTCTAATAATAACTGATTTTGTCTTTATTGTTTTCCTGTTTTGCTCTCATTTGAAGCATGCGTTGATGACTGATAATACATTGGAGGCAGGAAGTTCAACTTGTACTTTAAACCATTATTATAGAGCTAAACTCCTAAGCTAGTCTACAAAAAAGTGAACCAAGTCATATAAGAAAATAAGTTGCACCATAAAACACATTAACATACAATAAGAATGTCAAGTATTATTTATGGTCACAGTACTCAGATCACATCAAACAGATACAAACTGATACTAAATAAATGTCAAATGACAACACAGAAATCTGGAAATGGTAAAACATTTTTTTCTCAAAATGTTTTTTATTTTTCAAATACATTTGAACGAATTACATAGCATTTATACATAACATCTTAAATAACTATGTACACTATTTACATTAGCCTGACGCTATAACAGATCTTAATGTATAGAGTTACTTTATGTCCAATCCATTATCAGTGTCTGATCAATTATTGTATAGTGTCAATCAACGATAAGACGTTTCCCCAAGGGTTGTTGATAAATGGCTTTGGATAAATTCTTAGTTCTTTAATTTTAATTTCCAATAATGATGTGGTCTTCAGTAGGCTGTAGAAGTCTTCCAAAGTTGGTATTGTGTTTGTATTCCATCCTCTTGTTATACACTTCCTTGAAATTGCAAATATAGTCCATACTGGATACATGTTTGACCTATTCAAATGAGAACCTTTGTTCACATTTAATAATACAAGAGCTTTAGTTAAATAAAATGATTCATTAAATAAAGCTTGTAGAAAGTTATTAATACCATTCCAAAATGGCTTAATTTTAACACAACCAAAGAAAATGTGGTTCCAGTCTGCATTGTGTACTTGCTCACATCTCCAACATATTCCTTTTATGGAAGAACTCATTTTACTGATGCTGTCTGGGGTTAAGAAGTCTCTGTTCAAGCATTTTCAATTAAAAACTTTCCAGTATTGTGTAAAGGATGTATATCTTATCAATAATGAGATATCTGTTTTAATATCTTCAGTTAACTCTATTGAGTGTCCTTTTGTTATATATTTCCAAAATGAGGTTTTGGGTGTTGTTTTATAGTTTATCAATATTTTGTAAAATTTTGAAATACTGTTTCCCATGTCAAAGTCATTATATATGATTTCATATATGTTATTTTGCAAATTTAGGTATTTCTTTAAATGAAGAGTTGTTAATTATTCTATTTAAATTGCAAATATGACAGAATACTCTGTAAAGTTAGCTAGTCCTGTTCTGGAATTTTGTGTGTTGTTTTTATTACTTGCATATCTAAAACTTTTAGTTCTTTGATACATTGGAGCTAACAAACAAATCCTTTCTGTTCCCATGAATTAATCATTTATCTATATATTTTATATGGAAAGTTCTTTGTGACTATAAATGATGTTAAAAGATCAAACCAGATTTTTCAATCTATATTTGCATTAATAATTTTCCTAAATGAGTCAATGTAATAGGTTCATAGGTTCATACTAGGCTATCTGCCCTAGGGCATTTATAAGCCTAGCCAGACTGTGTTTGGCTTTCGCCACACATTTTAAATTTATTTTGCTATGCCCTTTTTCGAGGTTATTATACTGTGCCTCTGTCTAACAGTGACACAGAAGTCATACCTGGGGTAAACCTACGATCTCCCATCCACTCATCAAGATTCCTCTTGAAGAGAGTCAATGAGGGACTCTGCCTAACCTGGACTGGGATTTTATTCCAGAGTGAAGGGAGCCTCTGGGTTATTAATCTGTCCCTCCAGCATGTCCTATTTATTTCAGTGCTGAGGTTCAAGTCTCTCGAGCACGTAGCTTGATGGGATTTGGATTTTCTGAGGTGCAGCATGTCCATTAATTCCGGGTTGGACATGGCTTTATATGTCAGGCACAGATCGCCTCTGAACAGGCGGTATGCCACTGAGTAGAGCTGGAGTTTCTTTAACCGGGCAGCATATGGCATCTGTTTGAGCCCTTTGATCCTCTTGGTGATGTACTTTTGGAGTCTTTCCAGTTACTGCAGGTGTCTGGTAAGGTACATCCCAAAAGGGGCATTGTACTCAATTATGGGCCTGATGAGGGATGAGTAAAGAGGCACGATGACCTCCCCTGATCTAGATGTGAATCCTTTCATGATTAGGTGGGCTATATGAAATGTTTTTCTAACCACTTTGGCCACGGGGTTATCAAATGAGAGATTGCTATCAACTTGGGTCCCCAGGCCTCTAATTACTTCTTCTGTACTTAATGGATTACCATCTATGTGGTAATTTGTGGGCACTTTGTTTTTGCCAAAGGGGATGACTATACACTTTTTGGCATTTAGCTTGAGGCCATGGCTCTGGCACCAGTTGTCTGTTTCTATGAGGCCCTTTTGGAGGATGCTTGTGTCGGCTGGAGAATCGATTATGGCACCCAGTTTGCAGTCATCTGCGAACTTGGTCAGCCACAGTCCTTCTGTGTTGGCTTGTACCGCCGAGAAATATATACCGAACAAGAGAGGTCCCAGGACTGAGCCTTGTGGGACACCACTTGTAACTGGTTTGGAGTCTGACATGGCTCCAGCAATTCTAACCATGTGGGTTCTGTCCTTGAGCCAGTTTGCAATCCATCTAGTGACATAGGGGTTTATATCTACGCTGATGAGCTTATCTATAATGCCCGAGTGGGGTATTGTATCGAAGGCTTTTGCGAGGTCCAGGTAGGCTGTGTGGACCACCTTCCCCACGTCAATGGCCTTGGTGACTGTTTCAAAGAAATCAACCAGGTTTAAGAGGCAGGATCTGCCCTTAACAAAGCCGAACTGGGTAGGATCAAGTGTCTGTAGGTCCCCAGTATCTTTATTTATGAGGTCCATGATGATCCTTTCCATAGCTTTGCAGACCAAGCTAGTCAGGCTTATGGGGCGATAGTTTCCAGGATCCGTTGAGGCACCACCTTTATGGAGAGGGACCACTGTTGCTGTACGCCACTCTTTGGACACATATGAATTGTAGTGGGATTAGTTATATTATATTGCATATGTGCCATAGCAAATTGCTTTTATCTGCTTATTTGAATTTTTTTTGTAAATCAAATTCATTTATTGATATTACAGTTAGTAATTCTTTCCAATTTGCAGAGTAATTTGGACTTATCCAATCTGAGATTGTTTTAGATATTGATGCTTTTATATATGTTTCTATATCAGGAAAGTTTAATCCTCCCCGTTTCCATGGTCTGATATGATGTATTAAAGCTATTCTGTTTCTTTTGGGAAACCATAAAAAATTTGTTAGGCCTGACTTTTTTTTTTATGTATATTCCTTTCTGGTAACAGTTGAATTGCCAAGGCTATATATAGGATCTTGGGCAGTAAAACCATTTTATTATCTGTAGTCTATCTTCAAATGTTAATATTATTTTGTTTTATTGTTCCAGAGATATTTTAATTGTATTGATGATATCATTGTAGTTTTTTGAGACTAATTCATTATTATCCTTGCATAACTCAATTCCCAGATATTTTAAGGTAGATTATTGTTTCCCTATGATGTGATCCCCCTTAGTCTGCAGTTCTTTTTTTTTTATTTAAAAATAAACATTTTGATTTTGATTTTGATTTATTGAAATGGAGTCTTGATGTCATGTGCAATTTGTCAATTAATATAACTAATTTATCTAATGTCTCTTTTGTATTCGATAATATGTCATCAGCAAATAGCATTACTTTAGAATTGTATTGTTCATAAACATCTATTCCTTTGACTTTTATATTGTTACAAATTGAATCTGCCAATATATCAATAGCCAGAGCAAATAGAATTGATGACATGGGATATCCTTGTTTAGTGACTTTTGTTATATGTATAGATTCAGAGGTAGAAGGACCTAACTTGACATATGCTAAATTATTTGTATATACATTCTTTAGGAGATGAATAAAGGATGCCAGAAATTCAAATAGCATTAGGATTTCGAATAAATAGTCCCAATTTAGGGAATCAAAGGCTTTCTCTATATCTAAGCCAATTATGAGTGTTTCTTTATTTTCTTTATTAACATAATCTATAATAGATATTACCCTTTTACTATTGTCATGTGTGTGTCTTTGATATATAAATCTAGTTTGATCATTAATTATTGTTTTGGATAGTGGTATTTTCATTCTGTTAGTTAATATTGTCTTAACTATCTTATAGTCATTATTTAATAATGATATAGGTCTATATGAAGTACAGAGTTTTGGGGATTTATTTTCCTTTAGGATTGGTGTGATTAAGGAATATCTCCAAGAGGGTGGTGTTAAAGGTTGTGACCAAATTTCTAATAGTGTTTTATGGAAGAGGGATAGTATCTTTGAAGGAAAAAGTTGATATATTTCCATAATTATGCCATCTATACCTGGAGCGTTATTATTTTTACCCTCTTTTATTGTGTCTGTAATTTCTTTGTAGGATATGGGTGCATTCAGATCTAGTTTTAATTTTTCTGCTTTTTTTATGTTAGAACATTTTTCATCTGGATTTAATTGATCAATATGTATATGTTGTTTTTGGAAATGTTCCATATCGTGATTTCTATAAGCATCAAGAATGTCACCTATATCCAAGACATTTTTCCCTTTCTTTTCATGGAATATACTTTTAATGTTATTATCTTTTGATTGTATTTTGATTATTGTGGATAAATTATGTAGATATTTGGGAGAAGTGGCCAAGGTATTAATTTTTACTTTTTCTAAAGCTAAACTAGTTTTATGTGTTAGAATTTCATTGTATTTATTGTTTAATATTTCAACTTTCTTTTTCATCTCCAAATGATTTTGATTTTTTTCAGCTTTTACTTTCAAAAGTTTGGATTGTAGATCTAATAATTCAGAATCCCATTCTCTAATTTTTTTATACCAAGTTAGGGTTTTACCACATATGTAAGCTTTTAATGAGTACCATATCATTATTTTATTTATCTCTGTGGTGTAATTAATATCTAAAAAGAACTGTAGTTCAGATAATACTCTGGGTTTGAACTCTTTAATTTTAGTTATATATGCTGGAATGGTGGAGTTAAAGATTAAGGGTTTGTACCCATTTTGAAGTTATAGTATTAATGAATTGTGGTCTGAAAAGGGGCAGGGAGTGATTGAGAAATTAATGACTTTAGAGTGTAAGTCATGAGCAGCAAATATTTTATCTATTCTAGTTTGGGTACCAAATCTGTGATCTTGATGAGAAAACAACAAATCTTTATCTTCTTTAAATTTGAAAGCAGCTACAAGATGAAATTATTCTACCCACTTGTTTAAAGCTTTTGATATAGCAGATGTATGCAGTGGTCTTTTATTTGTAGTTTCAGAAATATCAAATATACAGTTAAAATCTCCTCCTAATATTAAGTTGCCTTTATAATTATTGGAAATGAAATCCAAGTATTTTTTAAAAGTTTCTGTTTCAGTGCCTGGGAACCAGTATAGATTGGCTAGGGTCCATATTCTGTTATTATATTTAACTATTACTAATGCCATAAGGCCTTCTTTATCTTCATACTTATAAATAATTTCTGGGTTAATCATATTTTTTCCCATAAAATCGTTACCCCTTTTGTCTTTGTCTTATAAGTGGATTACGCCAATATCATATATTCCTTAGGATTCATTTGTAATTGTCATTTATTTTGAAATGAATTTCTTGAAGGAAGACAATTTGTGCTTTTTTCAGTTTTAAATATTTCAGTAGATTTGATCTCTTGCTAGGATTGTTTAAACCATTGGTATTTAAAGATAATAAAAGTAAATCCATCTTAGGTTATTTAGACTGTGTATTTTTTGTTTTATTGTGACTATTAAACATTTTCCTCTGATAACTATAAAGAATATGTTTGAGCTTTTAAAGGAAATTATCAATTTTATACTTTGTGTGTTTACCAATAAAGTAATGTTTTGGTCAGGTATACTAAAAATGTTTTTGTGAAATAACAAACTTAAATTAATAAATGTTAACAAAGCTAAGATCCGCACTAGCCATGGAATTAAAATCATTCCTAATCTGATGGATAAACCCAAATCCATCAGATTATCACTCATAATTTGACAATCCAGAACATTTGAGCTCCATAAATTGAATTATCATATGTAGAATATTTGTAATAGGAATAAGCAACATTTATATTATTTTGAACATATATAGTACTATTGTAGATTAGACAGAATTCTAATACAGTATAAATGTCTACTTATTGCATAAGCAATTAGTATTTACATGAAAGATAGATGACAAGCAATTCAATCATAGTAAAGTAAGATGCATAATATATAAAACCTCAGTAAAAGATTATAGCACACAGTTATTTAACATATTCAGCCTTATTGATGAAGTCCCTCAAAACTTATTACTTAATATAAATAGATGATAATAATTATACCTAATGTTTATAATACTAAGTATTTTACTGGATATATCAGAAGTTATATTTTATTGTTTGCCAGCATTTAAATAATCACTTTGTTTGTTGCTAACTTACTTAAAGCATCAAGTTTGTTTTATGTGAACATTGATGAAAGTTAGTGCATTTTAATTATCAGTACATCCCTCTTCCCCTCATTTTCTACACCTAAGGATTTTCATATCTGTCATTTCTTATTATAAAATAAGTGAAATTATAGGTTAAAAACAACAAATTCACTTATTGTGATTAATGATTACAAGTTCCCTTTCCATATTCATAAATTGCCATTTTATGGCCTATACTGAAAGTTTTTAGATTTAAATGGCAACATTCTATTTTGTATAATAGCAAAGGTTAAACTGAGTGATTATTGTCAATGTAATACTATTTGTTCAGAATGTGATTGTTACATTCTGTGACATTCCTAGTTCAGGCTTCTATTGTTTCCCTTGAACAATTCTGTCAGTTTGATGTCATGTATAAAACATTAGTTACCTTGGTAACAGCTTAAGTATTATGTATGGTCAAGATGGGTTACAAAACCACAATTCAAGTAAAAGTAATCATATGACTTGTTATGCACATTTAGTTATATGAGAAAATCATCATGCTTCCCCTTGATGTTCAATATAGTGTATGTAATTTATGACAAATGAAAACAGTAGTGTTATTATACACAAGCCCATATTATTAAGCTGAGTGTCTATTGTCAATTTAATACTATATGTTCAGAATATGATTGTTATAGTCTGTGACATTTCAAGTTCAGGCTTGTATTGTTTCTCTTGAACAACTTTGTCAGCTTGATGTCATGCATAAAACATTAGTTACCTTGGTAACCGCTTAAGTATTATATTGTCAAGATGGGTTACAAAAACTACATTTCAATTTAAAGCAATTACATGACTATTTACTTATATAAGAAAATCACCCTGCTTCCCCTTGATGTTCAATGTAGTGTATGTCATTTATGACAAGTTAAGACAGTAGTGTTATTATACACAAGCCCATGTTATTAAATCCTGTCTTTAATATCTAAATTCAGCAGACTGCTTCATCTTATATGACGATTATATATTTTATGTCTAGATTTACTAAAATTATACATTACATAACTATTGTGTGTGTGCTTTTTTTTAGGTTCATAGGTTCATAGGTTAGTACTGCCAACTAGTTAGTTACTACTTTTTTGGCTGTTGCTTAGTTATTTGAGAGACCACAGGCTGTAATGTTTATTCTTATTATTTGCTCCTTCCAAGCATGTTTAAAAAGTCCATTGACTTTATTAAATTATGAGACCCTTCTAGCTTCTTATTTGTTATATTTCCATCCTTACATACGCACATATCAGTACTTCAAGCTCGGGCAACAATGCCCATCCAGTTTTGCCAGAATACCATTCATTAGTTCATGTGGTGTGTTTCCAGGCTATTCTTAAAATATCCTCACCAATATTCATCCTGTTCTATTTTACCAGCCTGTTCCATGCAGTGGCCACTCTGCCAGTGAACCACTCAACATACCTTCCATTCCCACAGAAGGAAATCTGATGACTCGCTAGCACTTCTTGGCAACCCCAAACATCCCTAGAATCAGCTATCCCCATATGCCCAAAACGTCTGAGCAAGCTCACCTCCCAGGCCACTGCAAAGGGTACTGCACAAGACCCAGTGCTCTTAGTCTTTCACAATAACTCAGACTTCCACTCTTATGTAAGTCCTTAATATGTTTGGGCCAAATACATTTTAAATATAAAATTGCACGTATCATTTATTTATTTGTTATCAAAAATCAACTTAATGAGCTAAACGAAGTGTTGGGAGACCATCAATATGTGCACATGTGGTTTAAAACAGCCATTTTATTATGTATATATTTTTTAAAACCAAAAACTTCATTGCCGAGAATCATCATCAGCATTATCGTCGCTCTGTCTCCATTACCATAGCAACCTGGCAGCATCTGTTTCTGTTATTGTATCTGTGTACTGCATACCAGAGGCTTGCAATGCACCTGAAGCAAAGCTTCACTTCACTGCAACTTCAAGCCTAAATTCTCTCCCTTTCAGTGAGGCAGCAGTCAGTAAAAGAATGGAGAGCAAACAGATAAAAAAAAAAAAAACTCCCAACAAGCCGCCGCAGCAAGAGATAACACATTCTTCCAGCCTTCCCACCTCTCACTCAGCAGATGTATAAACAAACTATTCTTTGCCAAAATATCCCAAATCACAGTTTTATCCACCCTCTTCCCCTGGATCCAGGCTAAAATGCCAAATGTCTCTTCCTAATACACAAGCATCAGTAAACCTTGATCACAAGCCAAAACCCACAGCTTCCCAGAGATGAAAATGGCAACATACAACTGCTGCCAGGCACAGCTGCATCCACACACACCATGTCAGGCTTAATCAAACAGCACGCAAAGCTATGATACCTGCCATAATTGATATCAACTAGATTTAGACAGAATAATAATGACATTTGTTCTAGGTGCCAGACACAGCTGAATCCACGCACACCATATCAGGATTGATCAAACAGTACTCGTAGCTGTGATACCTGCCATAATTTATATTAACTATATTTAGACAGAATAATGATGACATTTGTACTAAGAGCTTGCTGCTATTATTTAACCAGGGTATACATGACATTTCTAAATCATACTTTAACTGAAGAAGGCATTAGTCTCCATGACAGCATTTTGTTGTTCAAAACACTCTACTGTTACTGCTATAATATATGACATTAATGTGTTACATTTGAGTCTGAACTCTGATGAATGGTACCTTGTTGAATTAGTTTATTAATTACTTAAAATTATTATAAGCAATGAAAAAGGAGCAAAATAACTATTCACTGAGTTTAAGTAGGGGAATAGAAATGTTTATGTTTGTATTATATGTTGCTTTGTTTGGCTTATATATAATGTAAATAGTAACCTATCTTGACCTACCTTTGTTTGTGAAGAATTATTCAACTCTTTGAACATTCTGAATAAATCAGTACTGTTTCTCAGTTGTTTAAGAAACCCTCCTTTTTTAAAAAATAAAAACAAATGACAAGTGATGTATCATATCAGTTGATACTTTGAAAGGTGTAGTTGTAAGAGTTATTTTTTGGGACAGCTATCTTGGAATCAGTTTTTAGTTTCTTCTTTCTACCATCAGTCCAATGATTTGTTTCTTTTCTTCTTTTAAGAGTAGGGGCCATCCGTCCATTTCTTCTGGGATCGACACTATGTTGTTGTCTTTGATGAATATAGTAGCTTCTTCTAAGTCATTAAAGGTTCTCATCTCATTGGCAAAAAGTATATTTATCTTGGCTGGAAAGGCCAGCTGTGCTTTAATGTTGCTTTGTTTCAACAGTTTTATTATTGGTCAGACTGTTTTCCTTTGTCCAAGTATTCTGGAAGAATAATCATTGTCAAACCTTATCAGGCTTTGATTGTAATTTAAGGGTGATTTTCTCCAAGCAGATTTTAATATTAGTTCCTTGTCCAGAAATGGAATACGTTTTATAACTATGGATCTAGGTGTATTTGTTGAGTTAGAAGCAGGTTTCCTCAGTGCTCTATGCACCCTTTCAATTCCATATGAAAGTCCCTCTTTCAAGTCTAAAAATTCAGGAATCCAGGTTAAGAATGAAATAATATTTTCTCCTTCAGTGTTTTCAGGCAGACCAAAGATCCTTATGTTGTTTCTTCTTTCCCTGTTTTCTAGGTCATCTATTTTGTTAAGCAGCCATGTATTCTGTTTAAGCAGAAATTATTTTTGGAATTTTTCCTCTTTCAATATCATTTAGAGAAGTCTCTGTATTTGCTATTTTTGCATGGTGTTGCTGTAATAGTTCCTTAAGAGTATCAGTCTGTTTTTGAGAATTTAATTTGAGGTTTTCTGTCATTTTTAAAGACATCCATCTTCAAAGATAGTTCCTGTAAGGTAGATGCCATCAATTGCAATTCTTTTTTCAAAGCAACATCTGGATGAGAATTCCTTGAGTTGTTCATATTCAGTGATTCAATATATCTCCAAGTTACTTGACAGGAAAATGTTTGTATATCTCCACCAACATTGATATTTATGTAGTTTAGTAGTTTATCTATAGATTTCTGATGTGTTAAACTTCAAAATAATAACATTTTCCTATATTGTTATACTAGTTTATGGAGCTCTCAAAATGCACTGCTCTCAGTTGGCCATCTAGGCTCCGCCCCCCAAAACAATTTTTGAAGTGATTTTTGAAGTGCCTGATGTGGTTTGACATGTCAGAATCACAACATGATACATGAATGCTGATAGAGTGGGAGTGAGATGGTCTGAATTACCTATAAACATTTAAAATAAGTATGGCTTTTGTACAATTACTGTGTACGTGTCTCAGAGGAAACAGATGCAAGTGTTAATCAAGTTTAATTACCATTATAGTTGGAGTCAGTTTTATACTCCTTTACTGAAAAATTCCACCAGCAACAGAACAACATAAAAAAGATAATTTCTTGAAGCACTGGTGGTCCTAAATAACCATCCACAGGATTGTAGCACTGCTTCAAAGAATTGTCTCACTGTTTTCTCAAAAGTCAGTTATAATCAAAATATTAATAGAGATCATCTTGATCCAATTTTCAGAGTTCTGTATGCACATCTTTTTACACATTAGGGTATTTCTTTGGTAAAGTGGTTACAAGATTTGGGGGCTTTAAGAGATTAACATATATTCTTAAATAATTACAAGCTAGAATTTGAGAGATGGAGATAGGACATATTCAGGTAAAGGATAAGACAAATACCAGGAAATGTTTAAATCGGAGGTGTCAGAAGTACTTAAAGTATCACTCTTGCATCAATGGGGAGCTTTGTTATTGTATAGCGAAGACATGGAATATGAATGGAACAGAAAACAAGTACAATGATATGTTCATTGCAAACAATATTCGTTAATACATGAAACTAGATGCACTACTGACAAACAATAGTATTAAGTGTGTGTGTGTGTGTGTGTGTGTGTGTGTGTGTGTGTGTGTGTGTGTGTGTGTGTGTGTGTGTGTGTGTGTATGTGTCTAAGACAGCAATTTGCTCTATTTCTATGTCAAATTGCTTTTGATCAAATGGTGTATTACCACTTTTGCATTGTCTAAGATAACAAAATCATAGAAAGGATGTTTGTCCCTTCCCTCACTAGTGTGCAGTTGCAGAATTAGTATACAGTATTTAAGAAACAAAAGGCATGGGGTAAGCAGTCAACCATGTGGTGGGTGCACACAAAGTTAAAGGTCCTGCAAAAAAAAGAAAAAAAAAAAAAAAATATATATATATATATATATATATATATATATATATATATATATATTTTTTTTTAATACCATGTGTATGGTCAATATTTTTAGCAAATATTTTATGTTTGCTATTGTGAACATGCGACTTAAAGAAATAAACTCATTACATGCATATATGGGGGGATTCAGTAAAACTTACATGATAATTCTGACCGTGTGTGCATTGTGGAGCAATGCACACATGACCACAAAAAGTTTTAGATTCAGTAAACCCGACATAGCGGCTCACACTCATGCACAAACACAGAAACTTCTGTTGCATGCAAATTGCAGCACAAGTAGCTGAATTGTATGCCAATGAAGGAAATCAACACAGTAGAGCAATTCAACAAGCTGCAAATTAATCATGTAAACTCCATACTCGTTTTGGCTATGTATTCGAAAGTTTTCCAAATACAGCCACACAAAAGACTCTACATAGAAACAGGACCAAGTAAATATCCATACATATGTACAGAACAGACCTTAACATGTAACCCCAAACACATTATGGCATTCTCAGACATGTTGGATGCTAGAAAATCATATTAAAAAACAACAGCGATTCCTTATTAAGTGCCATGACATAAAATGCAGTTTTGAACCCCACCACCCCCAAATGAACAATGTACTTGTAACTAAAGTAGACAGTTAAAAGTGTAAACCCCATGAAACATAGAATCCCAAACCTGCATTCCTCTGTGCAGATATATACCTGAGTAATACCCTCTCTTGACTGTACAACAATGGGCTCCCCTTCAGTTTCTTTGCCTAGACGGTTACCAACAGTGTAGATTCAGAGCTGTCAGGATGATGAAGATGCAAATGAGGTCAAAATGCATTAGAATTGCTGAATCCCAAAAACTTGTAACCATGTAGGAATGTTCACTTCATGTAGGCGCATCCACAGTGTTTATGTTGAATGCATGGCAACAGTGAATGATGACATCGGGGAGTATTAGGTTACAGTTACAGAGGTGTACATGTAGGTCTGTGAAGTGTGAAACTGCATGTAAGCAGTGCACAATTCACAAGTTCTGTGTCATCTTTATTGTTTTTAAAAATATGTCATATCTGTCCTCATTAAATTAAAATGCATTTTTTAATTTTTGTCCTTGTTTACATAATACATTGCTCAACCATGGGAAATGGGGCAATAAATGGCAGGTTTCTTAGTGCTTGTCATATAACTATTCCTCTGGCAGCATGTGCATATGTAGAGATAGAGTATAGTAGGTCAGGGTTCTACTACAGGGTGTGCAACCTTCTCTCTACTTTTTGAGCTGCATGTTTGTGCGATATCACAGGCATGGACAAAAGTAAGGAGATCCCTTGTGTTCACCTTATTTCAGCACTGGTGCATGCAGCAGTATGTAGATGTGTATCATGCACTAACAGGCACTAACAAAGTTCATATATTCAGTAAAGTAGCAGATGTTTTTCATAGCTGCTAATTACATCATAAGCAGGTGATTTCAGTACATACGGTGGAGCTATTCAACAAGCTATAAAGCATCCATGTAGCATACATTATGGTTTTCCTGCATACTTCCATACCATGGGAGTAGACACAAGGAAATTCTAGGTCTGGAATAAAATTGTCTCAACTACTGCATTTGCAAGGTAAGTCCTAAGCTAGAATGTATTCTGTAATAATATTATTTATTTATTATCTAGTATTATTTATTAATATTAGGTATTTATATACCTTAACTTGGTGCATTAATGAAGTAAATAGTAGTGGATTTGCACAGGAAGTACCTTAACATGTGATAGCAGACATTTATTTTACTTAGATATGTCCATTACTAAGGTTTTCTTTCTTGTGCTTCTTATTTTTCATTGCACGTTTTGAGTGAAGTGCCGTATAGCACTAATAGAGTAAATGGGTAATGGCTGTGTTTATCGGGTTTGCACAAAGCGTGGCAGACCACTTATGAAGCAGACAACCAAAAATAGTAACTGGATACATTCAACTAACGCTCTTGGCCATCCTGAAAACCCAGCCGGGATTACAGATAGCACTGGGTTCTAGTACAGAGTGTTCAACTTTTGTTTTACTGCTGTGACATTGCAGTTTAAAGCAATAAATTACAACATAGACAACTGTTTTCTCAACATTCTTGTGGCAACAGGTGTAAGTGTAGGACTGACATACACATGGTTCTGGGTTCAAATACCCTCTATGCCATAGAGTGTTCTTTTTACTGATGTTAGCAATGTGGCTCATGTTTGCGCACCTTTTAACTACGTGTAAACAGGTGTAACTTGCATGCATGCACACTTTGTTAAACACTGCACAAATCTGCTACTCACTGCACTATGGAACTGTATTTATGATGCTTTCTTATTGGAGTTTATTGTCCATTTCCTTTGTATAACATAAAACTACATGGGGAAACAGTACAAATCCAAGGCACATTCTAAGTATATGTCATATATTTACAATACATACATGTGTTTCCCACTGCCCCCCACAACCAGTACAACCATGGAGGCTCAGTATTTTATATGCCCATATGTCAACCACACTACAAAGTATAATATATAGCACTGTGTGCTCTCCCCATGGAGAAGGCTAGTTGGTGGTGATGACAACCTTGCTCTGCTAAACTGAAACATCCAACTATGCTCAGTAAAGGTACTTGTATTTTTACACAGCTAGGCTTCTACACACCTAGGACACACTCACCAGTTAGGCTACAGGCTTCATATGACCCTATGAATCTATGTGCCTATGCAGGCCTCCCAACCTGTTGTCCCCCACATGGCCTGCTGATGTCATCTACCATAAGTTAACCTGCAACCATGTAAAAGTCAGACTTGTGCGATGGTGCTTGCATAAAGTACTGAGATCTGTAGTTGCTATACTTTGATATGTAGGATTTCTGTTCTCATTGCAGTCAAGTGTGTGTGTGTGTGTGTGTGTGTGTGTGTGTGTGTGTGTGTGTGTGTGTGTGTGTGTGTGTGTGTGTGTGTGTGTGTGTCTGTGTGTGTGTGTGAGTGTGTGAGTGTGTGTGTGTGTGTGTGTGTGTGTGTGTGTGTGTGTGTGTGTGTGTGTGTGTGTGTGCGCGTGTCTACTTAGCAGAGTAGATGTGCTATCCTACAATTACTTTTCCAATGGCATGGCTTGCAATTCTATTGATACTTGCACAAGCCTACACATCCATTTCATGCAGCCTTCCTAACCTCTTGTCTCCCACATGGCCTGCTGATATCATCCACTATAAGTTGACCTGTAGACATGTAAAAGTCAGACTTGTCAGACTTATGCTGTGGTGGTTGCTTATAGTACTGTATTCTGTAGTCTGTGTATATTGGATAGGTAGGGGTTCTGTTCTCACTGCAGTCTACTGTGTATGTGTAAGTTGTTACCTGACATTACAGAGATCCTTTTACACCAGCATAGGTTCATAGATTCATAGGTAGGTACTAGGCTATTGACCCTAGGGCCTATACAAGCCTAGCCAAAAAGGTACCCTGGCTTTCGCCACCCAAGAAAATTATTTTCCTGTGCCCCTGTCAAGCAGAATCACAGAAGTGATCCCCAAGGTGAATTTTCTATTACCCATCCAATCATCAAGATTTTTTTTGCAAAGTGCTAATGAGGAGCTCTGTTTGACATAGATAGGTAGTCTGTTCCAGAGTATGGGAAGTCTCTGGGACAATCTATCCCTCCAGCATGTTCTGTTTATTGTGGTGACAAAGTTTAGGTCCCTAGAGCATGTAGCTCAGAGGGATTGGGATTTCTTTAAGTGGAGCATGTCCAACAGCTCTGAGTTTGACATAACTTTGTATGTTAGGCAGATAACACCTCTGAGTAGGCGATAAGCAATGGAGTAAAGCTGGAGTTTTTTGAGTCGGTCTGTGTAAGGCATCTGTTTGGGGCCAGTAATCCTCTTTGTGAGGTATTTTTGTGGCCTTTCCAGTTGTTGTAGATTTCTTGTGAGGTACATACCAAAAGGGGCATTGTACTCTATAATGGGTCTAATGTGTGATGAGTAGAGGGGAACAATGACCTCTTTTTTCCTGGATGAGAAACCTTTTGTGATGAGGTGTGCCACATAGAAGGATTTCCTGACCACTGTGGCGATGTGATTATCAAAGGAAAGACTACTGTCCTCCTGTGTCCCAAGGCCTCTTATCACACTTTCAGTGTTAAGTAGACTACCGCCTATGTGGTAGTTCATGGGTACAGAATTTTTACCAAAGGGGATGACAATGCACTTTTTGGCATTGCGCTTGAGGGGTTTGACACCAGGCATCTGTCTCAGTGAGGCCTTTTTGTAGGATATCCACATCGTTAAGAGTTTCGATTATGGCTCCTAGTTTGCAGTCATCTGCAAATTTAGTTAGCCAAAGACCTTCTGTGTTAGCTTGTACTTTGGAGAAGTAGATACCAGACATTCTGTCAGTAAGCCAGTTAGCAACCCATCTTGTGACATAAGGATTTATACCTAGTTTAGTGAGTTTATCTATAATTCCAGAGTGGGGGGATGGTGTTGAATGCCTTGGCGAGATCTAGATAGGCTGTGTGAACCACCTTACCTTCATCTGTGGCTTTGGTGACTGCTTCAAAGAAGTCTATCAGGTTTAGGAGACATGATCTGCCTTTTACAAACCCGAGCTGTGTGGGGTCCAGAGTTTGGAGATCTCAATTGTCTTTGTTTATGAGTTCCATGATGATACGTTCCATGGCCTTGCAGACCAGGCTCATCAGGCTAATGGGGCAGTAGTTCCCGGGGACTGTTGTGCCCCCCTCCCTTTTTGTGGAGTGGAATAACCGCTGCAGTGTGCCATTCAATGGGCACAAAGCCTGAGGTGAGGCTATGATTGAACACGGTACTTAGGTGGCGTGCCAGTTCATTCTGTAGTTTGTGTAGAAGGCAGCCTGGGATGTTGTCAGGTCTCATGGATGCTGTGTTCATAGCTTTGGAGAGTGAGGTTTTTACCTGTGCAGCCATGATTACAGGAACTTTGCATTCTTCCGGTATAAAGATGGGCCCTTTAGGGGGTGATAGGGTGGTAAAGTTAGCAATGAACCTATCTCCAGGATGTTGGCAATATCAGTTTGTTCTGTATATTTAGTGTCATTGTGATGTAACTCAGAGTAGATTTGTGTGTTTTCATTGAGATTCTTGACATAGCTATAGAATGCTTTGTGGTTGTCTTTAGAATCAGTGGAGATTTTGCTTTCATAACTAGCTTTGGAGGATTTTATGAGGGATCTCAGCTTCTTACTGAGGCTGACCAGGGAGTTCCTCCAATCATGGGATTTTACTCTTTTTTGCAACAGTTTCTTTCTTCTGTTGTATAGTTTGTTTATGGCAGAAGACCATCAGGTTGGCTTCCTTTTTTTGCAGGATAGCATCTTGGTTCTGTTTGGGATAGCACGATTCATGCACTCGTGTAAGTGCTTATAAAGTGCATTTGTGTAGGATTCAGCAGTCGTACCTCTATTGCCCATCTGCATGGGTGTCGGGAAGTTTGCCACTTCTGTCTTAAGAAGCATGAAGTTGACTTTGGAGAAATGTTTTACGGTTGTTTTCCTAATTGTGGGTGGGAGCTGGATGTGGATGTCTAGGGTGATTAGCTTGTGGTCGGATCTGACCAACGAGGAGCTGACCTCTGATGTGGAACACCGGTTGCCCATGTTGGTGATGACCAGGTCTAAGATATTGCTGCCCCTGGTGGGGGTGTGGATAAGGTGATAGGAGTTGGAATTGATGATTTCCAGAAAACGTTAAGCAAGAGTTGGTACAAGAGTAATTTTCCCAGTTAATGGTGGGGTAGTTGAAATCACCCATTATTAGTGTGTTGGGGTGTACCTTAATATTTTCCAGTGTATCAAGAAAAGAGGAGTGGGAATCCTGGGGCATGGTGGTGGGTCTGTAGCAATCTACAATCTGGATTGCAGTTTTGCCCAGAGTTAGTTGAACTTGGATAATCTCTGATGCATTATGCTGAGCAACTAGCTTTGAGGTGTGGATACCCTTAATGAATATGGACACACCTCCACCGTTAGTGTTTTGGTCCAGGTTTGGTGGCCAGGTGTGGTAAGAATTATAGCCTGGTAATGCAGGGGTGCTGTCTGGAGCTTTGAACCAGGTCTCTGTCACTGCACAGATGTCGATGTTCTCCATTTTAAGGAGGGCCTCGAGTGAGTGCATTTTGAAGTTTAGACTTCTAGCATTGAGTAGCATTACCCTCAGATTTTGCTTGCTTATACCTGTTATGGTGGTGAATTTGTCATTTAAACCTTGCCTAAAAAAGGCACTATAGGGGTGGCAAGAGCCTTTGCCAGTATCCGGAATCCCAAGGGTGACAGGTGCAGGCCATCTCTGGCAAAGCAGCGTGGTCTGTCAATCATGTCATCCCCGGCAGACAGATACTGGATTCCCTTGTGGGAAACTGTTGTTGGTTACCTGACATTACAGAGATCTTTTTACACCAGCATGTGAGAAACTGTTGTTAACATATGCTCAACAGACAATGCTGATGTACCACCACATGCTCAACCGACACTGTGGATGTAATCAGCTATATCAGATTATTGCATATACAACCATCCCACCAGGACAGGAACAGATAGTGGCCTGGAGCCCAGGCAGATTTTGCCTTTATGTTCATAGGAAGTTATTAAGTTATTTGCCCTAGTGCCTTTATAAGCCTGCACATGTTATACCATTGTTCCCTCATTGACCATCTTGCATATTCTATATTTCAAGTGCAAGTATATGATCAACACCAACTGCCTTTATCCAAGAGGGACATGGGTGACACACCAGGGTAAATTTACAGTCTCCTATCTAGTTGGCTAAGTTAGGCTTAAATAAGGTCATTGAGGAGCTCTGTTTTATGTAAATCAGAAGTTTTTCCCAGAGGAGTGGCAATTTCTGGGAAGCATATCTATCTCTACAGCATGTTCTGTTAATGTTGCAAGCTAGGTTAAGATCCCTAGAGTAAGTGAATCTTGTCCCATGTGACTTGTGGATGTGCAGAATTTCCATTAGGCTAGGGTCTGATACTGCTCTGTAGACCAGACCCGTCGCCTCTCAGCAGCCTATAAGATACAGAGTACAGTAACAGGACCTTCAGTCTGTCCATGCAGGTCGTGGGTTGCAGGCCATGAATTGTCTTGGTGAAAAACCTCTCAGGTCTCTCCAGCCACTGCAGGCGTCTGCTGAGGTATATGAACAAGGGAACCTCTAGTAATGGTCTGATGAGGGATGAGTATTGAGGAGTTATAACATTCTTAGCTCTGGATGTGATGCCTTTACTTATGAGATGTGCAAAATAGAAGGCCTTCCTTATCAGAGTGGGCACACGGTGATCAAACATAAAGTTGCTTTCAACCTGTGTTCCCAAATGTCTCATCACAGGGTTTCAGCTAGGGGGATACTGTTAATATTGCAATGTGCAGGGTCTTCCCCTTGTCTGAAAGGGATAATAATTCATTATTTAGCAATTATTTAGAGTCCGTGGCTTTGGCACTAATCTTTTGTCTGTATAAGGCCATTTTGTACAATGTTAACATTGTTGGGGACTCAATAATTACACCAAGTTTGTAGTCATTGGCCAACATGGTAAGTCACAGGCCATCTATTTTCCCCTGGACATCTAAGAAATATATTCCAAACAGTAGGGGTCCCAGCACAAATTCTTGCGGTGCACCTATGGTAATTGGTCTGCTACTGAATGTGGAATCTCCGACTTTGTATGTGTTCTGTCAATGATCCAGTTGGCTACCCATTTACTGACATATGGGTTTATTCCCAGGTGTGTGAGTTTATCAAAGATTCCTGAGTGGGGGATTGTGTCAAAAGCCTTGGCTAAGTCAAGATAGGCTATATGTAGTGTTTTGCCTTCATCCAGGGTTTTGGTGACATTCTCAAAGAAGTCCACCAAGTTTTGTTATGCATGATCTACTCTTAATGAAGCCAAATTGTATAGGGACAATAGTTTGAAGGCACCTATGTCTTTGTTGATAAGGTCCATGATTATTCTCTCCATGGCCTGGCAGATACAGCTGGTTAGGCTTAGGTGTCTATAGTTCCCAGGGTCTGTTGATGGACCACTTTTGGGCAAGAGAATTACTGTTGCTGTGTTCCACTCTGTTGGGACAAAGCCAGTACTTACACTATTGTTGAAGAGAGTGCCAAGGTCCTGTTTTACACCATTTAGTAGGCAACCTGGGATGTTATTTGGTCCCATAGTGGATGTGTATTTGGCCATGGACAGTGTGGTTATGAACTGCTCTGTGGAGATACTAGGTAGAGGACTGGTGGCAGGTATGTTTTGTAGCATGACTGGTGGGGGGGGTCCCTAAACTGTCTGGTACCAGGTTGGCAATGTCCTCAGGGTCAGTTAAATTTGTACTGTTCACTACTAGCTTGAAACAAAGCTGGCCCTTCTCTGTCAAATTTCTGATGCAGCTAAAGAAAGCCTCCTGATTATCTTTAGCTAAGGATGCCAGTTTAAGTTCATACATGGCTTTAGAGGACTTTACAAGATAGTTAAAATGCTTGTTCAATCTGCGGAGAGTGTCCTTCCTCTGCTGAGTCAGTTCCCTCTTGTTCTTAGGCATTACTTCCTTCCACTTGTTGTGTAACCTATTTATGATTGATGCTCACCAGGGTGGCTTGTTTTCTGTGAGGACCTTGTTTTGATCCATTCACATTCAGCCGACTGTATAGATTTGTATAGGTGCTTATACAGGCCATTTGTGTACATCTCTGTATAGCAGTTGTTGATAGTGGTATCAGGGCGTTTGCAACTATTTATGGCATCAGTTTAGAGGCTATGGTTTGCTTTGAATAAATGTTTCATCCTTTCTGCTCTTGAGGGGGTATCAAGTATGATCATAAATTCAAAGGAGACTGAATTCTGATCCAACCTGACCGGGGGGGCAACACACAGGGGTTAGTGCAGAGACCCCCTATGTTGATGAGTACTAAATCTAGGACATCTGAGCACCTTATAGGGGTGCAGACTTTCTATTACACAGTATGTCTACTAACAAAGTCCAGGAACATTAGGGTGAGCATGTTTGTGCACATATATGACTCCAAATTGATGCAAGGATAATTGAAATCACACATGAACAAGATGTTTGGCTGTATAGTGAGCGACTCAAGTAGGCCCAAGTAGGCAGAGTGGCACTGATGGTTCATGGTGGGGGACCTGTAGCTATCAATGATATGGAATGGAGTTTTACATACAGTCAGTTGGACTTGGAGTAGCTCTATGGAATCGTACTCTTTGACCAGTCTTGCGGTGTATTTCATTTCAGCCCTTTGTGGAGGTGTGAACTATCTGTTACACAGCATGTCTACTGACAAAGTCTAAGAACATTAGGGTGAGCATGTTTGTGCACATATATGACTCCAAACTGATACAAGGTAATTGAAATCACACATGTCCAAGATGTTTGGCTGTATAGTGAGTGACTCAAGTAGGTCCAAGTAGGCAGAGTGGTACTCATGGTTCATGGTGGGGGACCTGTAGCTAACAATGATATGGAATGGAGTTTTAAATACAGTTAGTTGAACTTGGAGTAGTGCTATGGAGTCATACTGTCTGACCCATCCTATAGTGTATTTGTCTTTAATGAAGATGTATACACCTCTGCCCTTGGTTCTTTTATGCTTGTTTTGATGTCTGAAGGTGTGGAAGGTATTGTAGCCTTGCATGACCAGGGGGCTGTCTGTGGCCTTGAACCATGTCTGTGTGACTGCACAGACATGGACATCTTCCAAGGTCAAGAGTTCTTTCAGTGAGTTCAGTTTCTGATTTACACTCTTTGTATTAAGCAGCATAACCTTCAGTTTGTCTCAAGTGAATTCTATAACATTGGGAATTTAGTTGTTCTGACATTGCCTTAAAAGGCCAGTATGGGAGAGGCAATCACTTTCATATAGTACAGGGAGGTATGTCTCCTGTCATTCTCTGCAACATGGACTATAACAGAGTCATAACAGTACTTGTTGCTTAGAGATTTGAGTGCATGCATGATCTGACAGACCCTGGCACCTAACAGGCAGCTAACTGTGACCTTCTTCTTGTTCATCCTAAAGAGGGGTACAACTGTGTACCTCACTATGGGGTCACTTATGAGCAAGACATTTGGCTTTGAGATGTTTTGCCTGAAGGGTTTATTGTCTGAGACACTGTTGTGTGCATTATTATGTGCAGTGGATTCTGTTGTGTCTGCAGTGTGTGCCAGAGGTGTGTGCTTGGGATGTCTCTGATCTTTAGTTAGGTTTCTAGTGAGTGCCTCTGCATATGTGGGTTTATGTGCTGAGAGCTTGTTATGTGCAAGAGGCAAAGTGTGTGTGTGTGCTCATAACCTGTTTGATAGCTGGTTTGTCATTGTGTGAGAGAATTGATTCCAGATTTACAGTATAGATACAGCTCTCACATGTTGCATTAGTTTGTTTTAGTAGTAACTGGTTGTTAATATATATGAGGCAATTGATACATTGCCTCAGGATGCCATTGTAAATCTGGCTGCCTGGAAACATGGTGGGAAACTGTCTATCCATTAGGGAAGGTATATACTGTAGTAACAAGTTGGGTATGGGCTAGATGGATCAGGTTTCTCTGTAACACTAACAAAATATGTCTATTATCTGAAGGGCTAGAGGTATGAAAATGTGTCAATGTTTCACAATGCACAACTGAGTTACTTGCAAGGTAACAGTACAAACTCTGAGCAGCTACAGTAAACTGAGTGCAAACCCAGCAAAACATGACACTGGAATACAAGCAAAGTTAAATTATTTTAAAAAAGTAAACAAAAGGAAAGGCCAAGAGTGAGCCTTACTCCAGCAATCCACAACTCAGATGGGTTCTTTGGTGCACAATTCTGCCATAAGGGTGCAGAGGGTCAGTTTTAATGTAAGAGGGCTGGTTTTAGTGCTCAAATGATACCAAACAGTCTAGATTCAACAAGGCTAAGTTGAGCCTATGCTATAAAATGCAGAGGTACTAGAAATTCAAAGTGCAGAAAATTGTAATCACAATAGAAGAAAACAAACAGCTTAAATAAAGCAGCAATTCAGTAGAATACTCTAACAAGAGTGGACACAGCTAACCTTCCTAGTGTGAAATAAGTGGTCTGGAATTCAAATGCTTAAACCAGAACTAAGACTCTTTCAGAATAACAGACACATAAGCTTTCAACCAGCAATTCCCAGCTTAGAAGGGTGGTGGCTAACTTCTCCTGCCACAAGAATCTACATCACAAAACTTCCTAATATAATATAATATAATATAACCGGTTTGGAGGCCAAGTGTGTAAACCATAACAAAAGTTACTTAGAACAACAGCCACAATAAGCATTCAACCAGTAATTCCCAGCTCAGAAGGGCAGAGGCTACCATCTTCTTTCACAAGAGTGTAGACTACAAACATTGTTAATGTAAGACAACTAGCCTGAAGCCCAAGTGCTTAAACCAAAAGTAATAGGCTTAGAATAACAGTTAGAATGTAATGTGATACCAGACAGATGACAGTGACATGTCTATTAATCTACCCACATACACCATGTCATGGTGAATAGGCCCTGTGTTATCTTGAAGAGAAAGCCCTATGGTCTGTCCAGCAGCTGCATCTGTCTGGTGAGGTTCATGCAAAAGAGAGCATTATACTGTATTACTCTTCTGATGAGTTTTACTACAGTGCTGTCATACAATCCTGAGATCTGAATGTGATAGCATGTCTTATGATGTGTGTGATGCCCCACCACTGGCTCATTAATCGAGGACCCTCAATCCTCACCACTGGCAACAGTGTGGGATGTACATGGTGAGGATGACAAGTACACACACGGTATTTCCAGATGAAGCTCTCTGCATCAAGTGCAGTTTCCCTTAAAAGCACATAGAGACTACAGTCAGTATGGGGCTGGTTTCTCCCTCTTTTTCCAGATCCTCAGTAAGACTCCCCACTGGCACAGCTATAGAGTTGAAATCTCAGCTGAGTGGCCAAGCCAAAACCTAAAACCTCCAGCACCCTCTCTGTCCAACCAGTGCTTCTTGTCCGTGCCCAAGTAGCTGACACACACATACACGCACACACACACACCCACACACACACACACACACACACACACACACACACACACACACACACACACACACACACACACACACACACACTTGGAGATTTGTTTTACACACACACCTGGGGAAAGGTTAGCACAGGTTTATTAGCTATGCCCACTTCTGCCCAGACTATAAGGTAGTTATCACTGCCACCAGCCAACTCTTTATCAGCTACTTTAAGGCCCTTAACAAAGGGTGTCCAATCTTATTGTGTAATGTTACTATCAATACAAATGGTAGTTTGGCCAAGAGTGAGGCTATCAGGAGTGGCCCACAGTGTCACCAAATAAATATGCAAGCACTCTCAGAACTTAAATATGTCTCACCAATATCAGCCACAATGAAAGGTTTGAATATGTTTAATAATAAATACTAAAAAATCAAGAAAATACTCATTATATAATCACAGTAACAGAGTTCAAAATCACAGGAAATATTTAAAAGAACATTGCAGAACAGTCTCAAATAAATAAAGAAAATCATTTAAATTAAGCTTTGCTATGTTCCTGATATAGCTAGTAAATTACTATATCATAGTTAACTTACTTACAGAGCAACAAGGCAGATGTGTTGAATTGGTCTTCTTGTCAGGTCAAACACAAAATACAGAATGCTATCTCTCTCTCAGGGACTTCCCAAATTTGTATCCCAAATATTACTCCTGGGATACTTGTAGAATGACATAATTTCTTGTCATCTGACTTCAGTTCCCAGGCTCAAAACAACCATTGATGCCAGCTAGTAGCATTTATCATCTACCTGTAAAAATACATAAACAAGGGCTTTTCTTGGATCTAAGGGAGATCCTGGAAGTCATAAAACAAAACAATACAAATAACTTCTAGTTCTAGACATTGTGTCTGTCGCTGCACTGAGACTGAAAGATAACATCCTTTTATTATATAGTCATAAAGTAATTTAAATTTTCAGCTATTTTTTTTAAATGAACCTCCTCTGTTCCAGCTTCCGTTGTTAAAATATATACATATAAACAGTTCCAATAATGTATATACATTTCTGTTCTAATCCAGCAGGATACACTGTGGTAATACCTCTAAGCTCAGTACTTTACAAAATATTTCTTCAGCACACATGTCTGTACAAACCATTTTATATGATATACAGTTGTAATACATTTGTAACACAAGCATATGAATCATGCTGATATTCAAAAATGACATATAATTATTTACAAAAATCCAGAGAGCTGGGCTGGCAGTATCTCCTTTCATGACAATGTGCACCATACATATAAACAGGAAAACATTGAAGAGAAAGTTTATAAAGTGATGACACACATTGCAGTTTCTGAATTCACAACCCTTAAATGAGAATATGCAAGAAAGTACTGACATGATGATGTTATCCACTGTATAATTTGGCAATGCAAATATAACTGACATTATCAGTTCAACAGCACAAATGCAGATTTACTAAGCACTAATGTAGCTATGCACCCTGTGCATCAGACACAAAGCTTTTGTATCTCTGAATCCAAAAGAGAGAAAACATGGATATGGCACTATCATCACTTGCACAGGATGCTGGGGGGGGGGAGCAGGAGGCCTAGGTTGATACAAAAAGTTGGTGAGTGTGTGCGAGGGAGAAAAAGAAGCAGGCAGGTTGTGTGTGTGTATGTAGGGGCCCTCCATGTGAAAGTTGTGTGTGAGAGTCTGCATGAACACAGCCATGCTCAGTGCTAGCTCTACTTCTTGGTATGTTGGACAGGTGTGAGCTGTGCATGGTTGACATGGCAGTTCATTACTGTCACCCCTGACCATGAGAACTAGCTCTGCCAGGAGTTGCACTGGCACCTCCACACCCAAAGTCAGGTGAAGAGCTGCTACCTGAGCATGACTGATGTCTGCTGGATGTGTCCCTTCATGGGAACAACCAGGACCACAAATCCATGCCCTGTCACATCTAGGTGTGGACAGCACACTCACTGATGGACCAGTGGAAGTACTGCCACTACAGGAGCATGATCAGGTATGGCCTTGTTGACTATCAGCAGATGTTGTAGCTCTATGCCAATGAAGACCCCATTTCCCAACCAGCAGATGTTCAATCACTGACACTGCTCATTCCATGAGAGACACCTCTTGATTCCAATGTGTCATTCATCTGATCCAGGGAATTGGTGACATGGTGGAGGCAGTCATGCATGTCAGACTGTGCCACATCCACAACCCTGAGCAGTCATCTGGAGCACCTTTCTGAACATGCCTGTGCCTCCATGATGGGCCTAAACATACACTGTGTGGTGCAGGAAGACACACCTGCATCAGGTGGAGGAGTAATATCAGGCCCCCTCCAAGCACTCATCAACCCTCCTGCATGGCACCCCACAAACACTTTGGCTACAGCCAGACTCAACAGGCACTAAAGCCACGGTAGCCACATTTCCCTACTCACTGTCCTCACCCTCCACCTGTCCTTTATCTGTGGGCTCAGTGGACAGGATAAGTGTAGGTCTACTGGCTGTGTCCAGGAAAAAAGAAGGGGGTGGCTGGATGTCAACCTCTGTGTCAGATTCAACTCTGCATCCCTCCAACTGTGCCTCAGTTTTGATATCAATATCATCAGTGTCTGATGAGACACTGACATCAGATGAAACAGGGCCCACACTCCTACTGTCTTAATCACCTGTGATGAAAAGGGAGAAACACAGGCATACATTAATACCTGCACCACTATGGTGCAATATCTGCTAAACAGCTAACAGTGCTGCCACTATTTCAGACAGTACACAACAGGCCTAAAATGACACATTATAATATTTCTATAAGTTGATCTGCAGTACTGAAATGAGTTTCTTTAGCTTACCATCTTTAGGAGGCATACATCGCTGGATTCCTGATGGCCTGAAATAAGTTAATCATGAAGTAACACCAACATCATCACATTTAACAGTAAGACAGGGGGTACTACATGTAGTCCTCTCAATCTGCATGAAGTGTAAGTTCAACAAGAAAGTGGCTTACAAGTCCAAAGTGAGCTTATCACTGTACCAGTCTTCACATCCCCCCCACACAAAAAAGGGATGTGACACAGAACTAACTTTTATTTCAACTGTTTTACTATGCAACAGTATTCAAATGCCCATATAATAAAGCCTACCTGGAAGCTCTTTCTGGGACTGAGAAGGAGTGGTGCCCACATCAATCATATGTCATGGGCCACTCTGCTGTGTGTTGTCCTGTTGTAGAAGATTGGTCAAGAATTTCTCATTGGGGTGACAGGTGGTTCTACAGCAGGCCCACCCCCAGTTATGCTCTGGTCTTGGGAACAGCAGCTGCATGCCTCCATGCAGAGGTTATCATGTCAATGGTTCTATGGTGCACCTGCTCATAGGTCTGGCCCTGGCCTCCCATTGAATTTATGTTTGCAATGATCTACTGCCATAGTCTCAGTCTCTCTGGCTTATTGGGATGACTCCTTCCAATAATAAAAGCTCCATGTTGATGGAGTACTTCAACAATTATTGTATTCTTGGCCTCATTGAAAGAGGATGTGTGCCTCAATTACATTTTCAGTCCTAAAATACAACAGAATGATAATATGCATAAGTATCACATAACTACAAAGTAACTGATACCACATAAAACAGTTAAGGTAGGCAGTCAGTAGTATCCACTGAAAAAAAATCAAACATTCTACAGATGTGAAATAATAACAGTCAGGATGCAAAACAAGGAGAGTAGCAGCAGCAACATATCTTTATATGTGCCATAGCAGCAGCTCAACTGTGCTCCCCCTAAAACAACAGTCCATTCTAGTTTTTGACATAACAGTAACTTCTCTTTGCTCCCCCACCCACAAAAAACAGGCACATGAACCATTTTGCTAAGAAAACACATTTGAAATGCTAGAAATGATTTCAAAGGACCTGTCCCTGAAACATTTGTACATATGTGTCACACAGCTTACTGTTTTCACATATTGTCAGTCACTTGTACCTCTTAAAAGGCTAGACAAACATGGCCATGCCATCAGTACACTTGTAACTAATGCATACATATAGTGCAGCTTTACTTCACATTATTCATTAATATATTCAAGCATATGCATTATATAACAAAATGAGACCATACCTGCTGGAGTTCAATACTCCGCTGTAAAGATAGCTTTGAAAATATTTTGCTTTTCTGAACATGCAGTAAGTACCCTCACCATCATTTTGGCCAGCTACACATTTGCCTTTTTATAATGGAGAAGATTATGAATGGATTGCATCTGTTTAGGCGGTGTTTCAGGGATGCTAATTACAGCATAAGCAGCTGAATTGCATGCTAATAAACCAATCTGGTGGAGCTATTCAACAAGTTATAAAGCAACCATGAAGACTCCATACTGGTTTTTCCTATGAATTTCATTACTAGAGGAGTACAGACACAGAAAGTCTAGACAGACAGAATGTTAGGAGCGGATGCTGCTTAACTCCATTTATATGTGCTACTGGCTACAGGTTATGCCGTTGCTGCTGCCAATAGGCTTAGGCTGAGACAGAGAAGAGTTTTCAGGCAACATTTAACTTATCACAACATACATGATAAGGACATTGTAGAGTGCTACAGGGTGGACAGGGACAAAATGCAGGAACCCTGTGACCTCTGCTGGCCTCAACCCAGAGCCACAACCTTTACCTCACCATGTGTTATAGGTTCATAGGTTCATAGGCTGGTACTAGGCTATCGGCCCTAGGGCCTATACAAGCCTAGCCATAACAATTCCCTGGCTATTTCTTCTCACACTATTTACTTCCCTGGACCCCTGTCTAGCAGGGCAACTGATGTTATCCCTGGGGTGGATTTCCTTTCTCCCATCCAATCATCAAGGTTTCTTTTGAAGAGGGCCAAAGAGGTGCTCTGCTTGACATGCATGGGCAGTCTATTCCAGAGTCTGGGGAGTCTCTGGGTCAGGAACCTATCCCTCCAGCATGTTTTGTTTATTGTGATGACAAGGTTTAGATCCCTGGAACATGTGACTCTGAGGGATTGGGATTTCTTTAAATGTAGCATGTCCAACAGCTCTGGGTTTGACATGGCCTTGTATGTTAAGCAGAGATCGCCTCAAGTAGACGATATGCAACAGAGTATAGTTGGAGTTTTTTAAGGTGGTCAGCATAGGGCATCTGTTTTAGGCCTGTGAACTTGGTTGTGTACTGCTTGCCTCACAGTTAGTCCTGATCTGACACTCTGGCAGCTTCTGGATTTACAAGTTAAGTCCTGAACATGTACTTTATTGCATAATAATATTATAACATGTCTTTGTATGTATCACTTGGTACAGTAAGCAACTACAAGGTGGGAGATTTGTACAGAAATTAATGTCACATGTAACAGCAGAGTGTTATTTGACTTGTATGTGTCCATTAGCAAGTAGTAGGCCTTAGGCCTCAAAGATTCACACATTGATACCTCCCCAAAGTAATGGTGATCACTGCATGCCCTCAGTTTAGCACCATGCATTTGTAATGGGAAATCATAACAGAGAGAAGTTAGAAAGCAATGAGACACAAAACAGTTTCCAGCTTCATCACCCTCACAAGATCAAACAGGCAGTATGCGAAACAAGGAGAGTAACAATAGCAACTAGCAACATGTCCTTGTTTGTGCCATAACTGTAGCTCAGACTGGGTCCACCACCCTTGAAAGAACATTATACCCTTGCATGTGCCATAATGGGAACACACCTTTGCTCCCCACCCCCAAAACAGTAGTCTTTGCTTGTTTGTGCCATCCAACCTTCCATTAATTTGATGGCAACTGCATATCATAGTGTTCCCAGTTAATAACCTCATACATTTTAAGGTAAATGATATAGACTGGCTTACATACTGCATGTCTCTGAGTACTGGTCAGATTGATGACTGGCCAAGAAACACAGAAAGATAGGACACAGCTGTATATTTGCAAGGAATAATCATAGTAGGTTGCGTGATCACGAAGTGTACTAAATCCAAATATAGTACATAGAATACATTTACAAATAACAGGTCATGCCTTGATATCAGTGTATATTCAGTTGCACTTGGTTGTGTGAGGAATTATGTCATGTATTTGCTGCAAAGCTGTTTGTGGGGCAAAGAAGGATAAGTCCCTTCCTCTTGCTTTCTGACAGTGCATTGCAGTAAGAGTTGGGATCCAGACCTATGCAGTCATATCTCATATGTACTAACATTTTCTACTCTGCATGTCAGAGACTGATTTCCCACATTTCAACTATTTCTCAATTTTTTTATACTTTTTATTTTTTTGGAGGGGGGCACCATTTGCACAATGCACTGCTTAGCACAAACAGCTTTGGCTATGTGAATTTTGTTTGCATGTAGAGCAGTGGTGCACAGACTTTATGACTGGGCCACCCAAGTAGCAGACAGACCCAGACAACCAACAACATACACCGGATTCATTCAATTAATACTATTGGCCATCACTCAAACACATTTCCTGGCAGTAAGCACTCTCTCAAAACATGTTTGCATGATGGTAAGTGATGCACAGCACTTTCCAATGTTAAAAAATCAGAAAGTGCCCACTCCCAGTAAGCACGATACCTGCAATTGGCAAGTAAGCATCATTCTGCATTCGTCTTGATCTGTGATAGGCATGACAGGCATTAATTGAGAGGTTTTGAGATTCTGTACTCAAAGTGGGGTGTCCAGGAGTCCAAAGAGTTTGTTGGACTCCTAGTGAATGCACATGAGCCCAGGCTTTTGCAGAGAGACTATCATGACTCTGATTACAAGGGAGGACATAGAATAGTCTAGCCTGGGCTCTGACCAGTACTAGCGGTATCTCCCACACTGGTAAACAATGTAGGAATCACTGCAGAGACCTCAGGATGAGGAAGAGGGATACCCTTGACTTTTGGATTGAGGAATGTAGGACTGGGGGTACCCCACAGATGTGAAAGTATCCCTTACAGAGAGTACTTATAAAAGTTATCTGGATATAGTTAGGATTGGCATGCTTAATTGGATTCTGTTCTGTTTTTTTCACAGCCATCACAAACCAAAAACCGTGTGTGTGAACACATGCCACTAAACTGGCACATATCCAAGATAAACCAGCGAAGAAAACCAAGATTCCCGCAAAAGCTACCACTTCTTTACTTGTTTCGATAATAGAAACTTGAACAAACTCTCTTAAGGCGCCACTCATAAAAAGTCCAATTTATTATTAAAACTTTCTTTAAGCGCTAAAATGAAATACACTTTTCGTCGCTAAAAGTTAACGCAACTTCCTCAGAAGACAACCAGGACTATTACCTGTTACCTTGTATTTAAAACATTCCTTAATTGTTCAATTGTTTAATTAAGCAATCTAATCCACATTGCTTCCTTAAAAAGGCTAAAGCTGTATTTTTTCTGTAAAAATGTATTTTTCCTTTTTAAAAAACATACTAGCATATATCTAGTAAAATTAACAAGTTTTTGAAGTGTATTTTAAAGATGTGTCAAATATATGCATTCAAATAAAAAATACTTAAATATAAAGTAAAATGAAATACAATTATCCAGATCCTTTGCTCAAGTAGTTTTAAATTAGATTAATGAGTGTATTTACTGTCAAAACCTTTTACGATGTAAAATTCGTGCAAGACACCCTCAGGTAACTGGTATACAAGTACCATAGATTCGAACGCATTGAGTTTCTTTATGCATGTCTGAGCCGTTATAAGAGGTCATTGTTAAAATACTTATTTCAAATTAAATTAAAGTGTTTATTTTAAAATGTTTGTTTTAAAATCGCGTAAATAAAACAAGTTAGTGCCCAACTACCTTCTCTATAAATTAAAGGCACTGTAGAACAGTCTAATTTTCCAAATTAGGTCGTGTAATTATCCATAAATATGCTACCATAAAAAATACATTTGAAAAAGGCTATGTTGGAATTAGATCAACCCACTCTTTTCCCTTTTAAGTCACATAGGTAAACTAGTCCGTGCCTCCCTAAATTCATTATAACAGTAAAGGCACAATCCCCTAGTCTAAACTCACTGGGTGAAACTTGTAATTATTCATCAATATGCTACCGTTTTTAGCTCATCATTTTTATGCTACCATGTTTGACTCCACAAATGAAGACCGTAAACATGCAAGCATTAGATTATTTATATAACAAGTGGACAGAGAACATGCAGGAACCTTGTTTCCCGCATATAGAAGTCAAGTTGTAAAACCTATAGGAAACTATTTAGTGTTAGGAATTAAAATTGCACTTTAATATAAACTATACCTTAAGAACTCTTACTTTAAAGGTCGAATTACCTTTCCATGTATTTCAATCTCAGAATGCATTTAACCGAGGACATTTCATTAATTCCTGGGTACTGGTTTGCGTTTGTTCTCAACTGCCAAACCAGTTCTTTCCTCTCCAGTTTTAATGGCTCATATTTACTTCTAGGGTCCTCACTTATTTGGTCTATAGCTTAAAGCTATGGCCAACATTTTCTAAGCAATGCCTAGCTAGGGCATTTTCTAATTTTTGTCTACTGATACAGTAGTTATGTTCGTAAATTCTTTCTTGTAGTCTCCTGTTGGTTTTACCTATATAGAAGGCCGCACACTTCACACATTTTGCTTTGTAGACAATCTGTTTACTACTACAGTTAACTTTATTTGTAATCTTGTAAATTATTTTATTTATCGTGAAGGTGCGGCCTTCTTCTATATATTTGCAAACATTGCACATTCCACATTTAGTCATACCTGGGTTACTGACATTTTTAAGATTTTTGGTTTGCAAAATTTCTTTCAAGTTCCTGCCTCTTCTATATGTTATCTTAGGTTTTTCAGGAATTGAGGTTTTAAGATGGTTATCATTAGTTAAAAACTCCCAGTTCTTTGAAATGATGTTTCTAATATCCTGAGAGTCCAAGTTAAAGGTTGTTATAAGGTTACATGGGTAATTGATTTTAACTTCATTTATCGGTTGGAACTTTAGATCCTTACCATTTAGTTGGATACTGCCTAATAATGGTAAATAAAAACCTCTTTGTCTCTTTATTTGAACTTCTATTACAACCTCTTGAATAAACTCATTTGGGTATCCCCTTTGGAGAAAAAATCCTTTGAGCAAATTACATTCATTAAAGAAATCGCTATCACGTGTTGTCATCCTCGCTGCTCTCACCAGTTGACCTTTAATGATCGATTTTTTCTGGTGTAGGGGATGGCAGCTTGAGAAGTGTAGGAGCATATTGGAATATGTCTCCTTCCTATAGATTCTTGACGTATACTTCATATTAATACAGTCTTTTCTCAAGTCCACATCCAAGTACTCTATAGTTTCTTTACTGTACTTGTGTGTAAACTTGAGAAAGTCTGTACTTGTATTGAAAGCTCTAAGCAATTGTTCAATTCCTTCTTCATTACCTTCAAAAACTAAGAAAATATTGTCTAGAAATCTAGTATAAAATAAGATCTGGTTCTTGATCATGTCGTTTCCAAGTATAGTCTTCCTCTCCCAATAGGCCATTACTAAATTGGCGAAGCTGGCTCCACAGGGGGAGCCCATCGCCACGCCTATTTTCTGATGATATATCTGTTTGTTAAATAATATATAATTATAGGAGAGCACTGCATCCAATAGTTCACTCACCAGTTGTATTTCATTGGTGGGTGCTCCTAACTCAATCATCAATTGGGATATCCATTCTATCCCTATTTCATGAGGGATACAAGAATAAAGGTCTTTGACATCTAGTGTGACAAAGTAGGCATCAGGCAAGAAAGGCAAGTTGTTTTTTGAAAAAAGAAAAGACCAAAAATCTTTTGAAATCTGCTTTTGGACTTTAATGTATCTCTGTAGGATTTTGTCTGCCACTTTAGAGCAGGTATACGTTATACTCCCCCTACCATCGACTAGGGGCCTCATGGGTGGATTTTGCATGTCTTTGTGTACCTTTGGTATACCGAATAGGACAGGTGTCCTTGTTTTCGGTTGATGTAAGTATTCATACATGTCTTTTTCTATCCTTCTTTCTATGTACAATTTTTCGAATAGAGCTTTAACTTTGTGGTGTGCTGAATTCATTTCACTTACTGATGACTTTGAGTAAGTCTCACTGTCAAGAATTTTTGCCATTTTATCGTTATAGTCACTGTTGAACATTATAACTAAACCACCCCCCTTATCCGGTTTCATTACCCTAATAGGCATTTGTCTCAAAAGGGACAAAAGATCATTTTCTTCTTTGGTAATGTTGTTTTTATAATACTTTTTCCTCTCTTTTAGATTTCTAAGGTCAATTTCCATTATTTTCTCAAAGAGGGCCAAAGAAGGATGTAGGGGGGGGTTGTAGACACTAGACACAAAATAATCGGTTTTATTATTTAAGTCTCCACCTAGTAATGTTAGCAGGTTCAATTTCCTAATAAACAATTTTAAATCAATTAATGTTTCTGCTATATTGAACCTGGTTGTTGGTACAAAGGTGTATCCTTTACTTAATAGTTCAACAGTCTCACCACAAATTGTTAAATTGGTGTAATTAAAAATCTTAAAGTCATTCGAAGTGTTCGATACAATAGTACACATGGGATAGTCATCTCGTAAGTTCTCAGGTGTGGTCCCATTGATTATCGTTTCCTCCTCCTGTTCCCATTCGGCCTCCTGTTCTGTGAAGGACGTCTCGAGGCTTGCCCCTGAAAATTTCTACCCCTGTTATTATTATTAGGTGTTGCATTACCATCATCCCCTCCAGTCCAAGAATTGTTTTGAGTCTGTCGGGCTTGTTGTTGTAGCAACCTTTCACTTCTCCTAATGTCCCCATTGGAGTCGGTGTTCGGTTCATCATAGGCTTCCTCACTCGTTTCTAGGGTCTGGTTTACAGCTCTCCCCCCCTATATCAGTGGTATCCTCTATGTTCGTCAAATTATGTCCTTTCCCAGTCGTTGATTTTTGTGTCAATGGAGGGTGGGGGTATGCTTTACCCTCACTGTAATCCTTAAGGTCTCTCTTTATCTTTTTAATTTTGGTAGCATTCATTTTGGTAAGATGGTCATCTATACTTAGAAAACATCTGTCGTATTCATATTGGTATCGTTTAAAGTTTGTGTCAGTTTTAATGGATTCATTAAGCTCCTCAATTTCGCCCAGTAATCCATCTACTGTTTCTTGGTAGTGAGTACAGAACAAGTTTAACAGTTCTAAGTCATGCTTGTCAAAAAGCGTGACTAAGGCACTGTGAAATGGGGACCCTTCTGACAGCCCTGCAGGGAACTGCCAGTGCCTCATTCCTTTGGGCACTATCTTTAGCCTAATACACTCTTTAAAATAGACTATTTCTAGTTGTAACTTGCGAACTTTAAAAAGTTTGTCGTCAAACATATTAAGCTTAAAATTAATGTCATTATTTACCTCTTGGTTAGCTGACAACGTACCAACAGGTTGGCTTTCCATAAACGAAAAAGACCTCTGGACCCAATTTCTTAGTGAATCAGTTCCTTGGACAATGCGGTTGCGTTGTTCAACTCCAGCCGCTTCTCTACTCGATCTCCGCAAGTTGTTACTTCCATTACTGCCCAAAGGAACGAACAAGGGTGCGACGTGGCTTGTAGATGGTAAAACGTTTTAATTTCCATTACTAATAGTAAGCAAAGGTTTCTGTGCTACAGATGGTGTCCCCGGCTGTGTGCTTCATGAACTCAACGAGGAATTAAACCCACAGTTAGGACAGCTGTTTAATCTTAGCCTCACCTCAGGATACGTACCCAAGGAGTGGCGCACGGCAACTGTGGTCCCACTTCATAAGGGCGGTGCCTCCACAGACCCTGGAAATTACCGCCCCATTAGCTTGACAAGCCTTATCTGCAAAGCCATGGAGAGGATCATAATGGAACTCATAAATAAAGACATAGGGAACTTGCAGACTTTGGATCCAACCCAGTTTGGCTTTGTCAAAGGCAGATCCTGCCTCTTAAACTTGGTTGACTTTTTCGAGACAGTCACCAAGGCCATTGATGAGGAAAGGCAGTCCATACAGCCTACCTCGACCTGGCAAAGGCCTTGACACAATACCCCACTCAGGTATCATCGAAAAACTCATCAGCTTGAATGTAAACCCATACATCACAAGATGGGTTGCAAACTGGCTAAGCGACAGAACCCACAGGGTCAGAGTTGCTGGAGCCATGTCAGACTCAAAGCCTGTCACAAGTGGTGTCCCACAGGGCTCAGTCCTGGGTCCACTCTTGTTCGGCATCTACTTTTCTGAAGTACAAGCAAACACAGGAGGGTTATGGCTGACAAAGTTTGCAGATGACTGCAAACTGGGCGCCATAGTCGAAAACACATCTGACACAGATATCCTCCAGAAGGGCCTCACAGAAACGGATAACTGGTGCCAGAGCCATGGCCTGAAGTTAAACGCCAAAAAATGCATAGTCATACCCTTCGGGAAAAACAAGGTTACCCCTAGGTGACAATCCACTGAGCACAGAAAAAGTCATCAGGGATCTGGGGACCCAAGTTGACAGTAGTCTTTCGTTTGACACTCATGTTGCTAAAGTAGTTAGGAAAACCTTCTATATCGCCCACCTGATCATGAAGGGATTCACATCTAGATCAAGGGAGGTCATCGTCCCCCTGTACTCATCACTCATTAGACCTATGATTGAGTACAATGCCCCGTTCGGAATGTATCTGACCAGACACCTGATGCAGCTTGAAAGGCCCCAAAAGTTCCTCACCAAAAGGATAAAGGGTCTCAAAAATATGTCTTATGCTGCCCGACTGAAAGAACTCCAGCTTTATTCAGTCTCATACCGCTTGCTCAGAGGTGACCTGTGCCTGACATATAAGGCCATGTCAAACCCAGATTTGATGAATATGCTTCACCTCAAAAATCTAGATCCCTCAGAACCACAAGGGCGGAGACTTAAACCTTGACACGGTTATAAATAGAACGTGCTGGAGGGACAGATTCATCACCCAGAGACTCCCTATGCTGTGGAACAAAATCCCGGTACATGTGAGGCAGAGCACCTCGCTGGCCTTGTTCAAGAGGAATCTTGACCAATGGATGGGAGATCGCAGATATACCCCAGGGATTACTTCAGTGTCACTGCTTGACAGAGGCACAGAAAAATGATAGGCATAGTTTTTATTCAAACTAAAGGGGTGGCGAAAGCCACATAACTATGGGCTAGGCTTATAAATGCCCTTGGGCAGATAGCCTAGTATGAACCTATGAACCTATGAACCTATGAACCTATGTAGCCTCATCGACTCTCTGTGACAGCCTGTCCACTTTTTGTGTTAACAGCTCAATAAGAGCTGTGAGATTTCCATCACTCCATTAGAGTTTATATCAGAAGAGTTTACATCAGAAGCGGAGCCACTGGGAGGAATCTGGTCCATAACGGAAACAAATCCAAATAGTAAATCCAGAAAAACACAAACCAGCAAAGAAAACCAAAATTCCCGCAAAAGCTACCACTTCTTTACTTGTTTCGATAATAGAAACTTGAACAAACTCTCTTAAGGCGCCACTCATAAAAAGTCCAATTTATTATTAAAACTTTCTTTAAGCGCTAAAATGAAATACACTTTTCGTCGCTAAAAGTTAACGCAACTTCCTCAGAAGACAACCAGGACTATTACCTGTTACCTTGTATTTAAAACATTCCTTAATTGTTCAATTGTTTAATTAAGCAATCTAATCCACATTGCTTCCTTAAAAAGGCTAAAGCTGTATTTTTTCTGTAAAAATGTATTTTTCCTTTTTAAAAAACATACTAGCATATATCTAGTAAAATTAACAAGTTTTTGAAGTGCATTTTAAAGATGTGTCAAATATATACATTCAAATAAAAAATACTTAAATATAAAGTAAAATGAAATACAATTATCCAGATCCTTTGCTCAAGTAGTTTTAAATTAGATTAATGAGTGTATTTACTGTCAAAACCTTTTACAATGTAAAATTCGTGCAAGACACCCTCAGGTAACTGGTATACAAGTACCATAGATTCGAACGCATTGAGTCTCTTTATGCGTGTCTGAGCCGTTATAAGAGGTCATTGTTAAAATACTTATTTCAAATTAAATTAAGTGTTTATTTTAAAATGTTTGTTTTAAAATCACGTAAATAAAACTAGTTAGTGCCCAACTACCTTCTCTATAAATTAAAGGCACTGTAGAACAGTCTAATTTTCCAAATTAGGTCATGTAATTATCCATAAATATGCTACCATAAAAAATACATTTTCTTCGCTGGTTTGTGTTTTTCTGGATTTACTATTTGGACTTATCCAAGATACATGTGGTATGTATGCATCCCAACAGTAGGGTTACTTTAGCATTAAACGTTACAATGCATTTATTGCTTAATTATACAGTTGTATCAAATTGAGAATTAATTTCTCAACTGTAATAGGAAAGTATACATGCATTACTCTGGAGGCCAAATCAACAGCTCAGTATTAGCTACAGAGCAGTCATAAGTTGTGCCTTCAAAATCCACACTTCCCAAATATACAACATTGTTAAGTTTTCATCAGTATTACAATGTAATATTAGAGCTCTAAAGCAGTGCCACCACTGCGTTGCTGTTAACTGTAATCAGTATAATTGGAACATGCATATGTGCAATATATGCACACATGAAGGATTGCTTACTGCAATCTGTAGAATATTGTGCATTTGTTAGGAGCTGGACAGTCTTAACCATAAACAAGGTGTTTGTTAGGATCAGTAGTGTTAAAAGCAAAGGTAACAGAACAGAGTCAAATTATTGTATCTATGCTTTGTATAAGGTTACTAATGTACTCCCTTGTTCCCTCACCCCAATCCTATTCTCTCCTTTTTTTTTTTATAATGTTATATTTTTCTCCCCATAGCACAGTAGGGTAGGCCTGTCCCATGGGATCCTCATGCACCCACTCCACTGGCTGATGCCCAACACATCTGCTTCGTGACATGGTAGCACCCTCTCTGCTGCCCCTGCACTACCTGGTCCCCCAGGTAGTTCTGCCCTGCAGGACGGACCAGTGGTTCCCTCCAGTAGAAGTCAGTGGCAGAGGTGGTGAGTTTATCACCTGAGATGAACTTCCCAGGGTTGGTGCATGACATAGTTGATGCATGCCTACTCTGGATGGAGACACTGTACTCCATCATTGTATTAAATAACATAAAAAGATGCAGACATCAGATATTGCAGCCATTGGTGGAATGAGGTGACAGTAATGACAGTCTAGTGGGTGATGACTCGATTCTCACCGTCACCCAACTTGACATCCATAGGTTCATGATGTCCCCACCCTCACCCCAGCCATGGTGTTCACCCACCTTTTATGTCCTTCATGGTCCTTGTCTCTTGTCTTATTTGTCTTGCTGTCTGAAATTGCTTCCTCACCTTCCCACCTTACTTCACCCATACATTCCTGCAGTTCTTCTCCAACATTCCTCTCTCTCTCTCTCTCGCTCTCCTAAAAAATGGCACCTGTCCCACAAAATAAATAAATGAATAAATTGTCCCGTACATAGGTCTCTGTTTTGCATGTGTCTTCATGACACACTTGATTTGGCCCAATTTCCTATACAACAGATTTTGTTGTGGCCACCCCTCTCTCTGGAGGGGACAGTCCAAATTCAGCTATTTTTTTGCATATATGTTCATGTTTTATTCTTGAAAAAATGGATAGCTATGGTTCTTTCCAACATCCTTTCTGCATATTCCTGCCTTCCTTTCACTTTGTTCTTCCCCCTGCTTGCTCCCCATTTCACCACTTTCCTGTCTTCCCAGTTTCTTTTCTTTAAAGCATAATTGCACAATGGTGCATATTACACACTAATAAGCAGCTATGGCAAAATCAGTTGTAAGTATTATATACAGTTGTATTGGAAACCAGTACCATCTAGCCATATTTTAGAGATTCCATGCCAACTATCACACTTCAGAATTTGGATTTACACATGAAATTATTTGACACTGTTATGTACAGCTGGATTCAAAACTAGTACCATCTGCACAAAAAATAAATATATCACTGCACTAATAGATGGTGCTACAGACTCAGCTGATTAGCAACTGCATTTTAGAGACTTTATAGAAAATGGCAGACTTAACTGCTGTCGCATACACCCACTAGTTAACTGAATCTCTGTATGCAGAAATTAATGCACTTAATGCAGAGATAAGTTCCTTTTTGGGGCAAATATTACTGGTTCCGAATACAGCTATAGGTAATACATTGAACTATTTTGGTAGTAGCTTTGCTTATCAATGTTGTATGATTTACAGCATCACTCACCATCACACACTACTGTGATATAAAACTAAATGGGTATCACGCAATAATTCTTTATAAAACATTACAGGAGATATTGTGATGCTGCTTCATAGAATTTAATGGGGAAGATACATTAGTAATATGGGGAGCAAGCACAGTGGAGTACAAAGGGGAATCTTTGCTAAACTGTGTCACTTATTGTTGAATTTATTAAATACATCTGCTAGCTAACTGACTTTGTGGCAGCAAGCGTTAATGCATTGTTGATGGAGGCTTATAGGACTGGGTTTGAATACGGGTGGAAGTAGTAATTTTACAAGTGCGTATGATACTTTAAATATGTTTTTGTGACTTTCGGCTTTTCCTGGTTAGGGGTCGCCATAGCGGAACTCCGGTCCTCTAATGATTGGCAGTTGATTTTTACGTACTGAGTTGCCAGCCCTGACGCACAACCTTCAACGAAGGTATGCCCATTCACGTATGTCTCCACGCAGAAGATGCTCTAACTGAGAGTCGAACCAGACAGCGTCTTACTGTGAGGTGACAATGCTACCGCAGCACCACCACCGCATGATACTTTAAATATATCTGCTTATATTGCTGCAGTTTATCATTGCTTCATGTTGGTATGTGAGGAGCACCATTGTGCAATAATTCTTTAAAGAAAAACAAAGAAATGGGGAAGACAGAAAAGTGATGAAATGGGGAGAAAGCAGGGCAGAAACAAAGTGAAAGGAGGGAAGGAATTTGCAGGGAGGATGTAGAAAAGAACCATAGCTATCCATTTCTTCAAGAATAAAACATGTACATATATGTAATAATTTAGGTCAATTTGGACTGTCACCCCCAGAGAGAGGAGTGACCACAATAAAATCTGTTGTATAAGGAATTGGACCAAATCATGTGTGTTATGAAGACATGTGTGAAATGGGACAGGTGGCCATTGTTTTTTTTATTTTTTTTTGAGAGAGAGAGAGAGAGGAATGTTGGGGAAGGGATGCAGGAATGCCTGGGTGGGGTAAGTTGGGCAAGTGAGGAAGCAATTTGCAGAAAGACAGACAAACATGACAAAAGACAGAAACAGCGGGGGACACAAAAGGTGGGTGAACATTGTGGTTATGGAGAGAGTGGGAAATCCAGGTCCCATGCATGTTGAGGCAGTTAATAGTCCTCATCCAGTGGACTGTCATCACTATCACCTCATTGTGCTGCTGGCTCCAGTGCCGGAGGTCTGTGTCTCCTATGAGTTCTCTGCATGAGGATGGAGAGCAGATGCTCCATCTGGCATAGGTGCGCACCCACAGTGTGGTGCACAATCCTATGCATCATCCTTGGCAGTTCCTGTCAGGTGATAAACTCACCACCTCTGTCACTGCTCCTGGAGGGAGTCAAAGGCCTGTCCTCCAGGGCAGAACTACATGAGGGCCAGGTAGTGCAGGGGCAGCAGAGGGAGTGCTACTAGGTTGTGCACCAGATGTGCTGGGCAGCAGTGTTGTACCTGGTGGAATGGGAACAGGTAGATCCTATGGGACAGGCCTACCCCACTATGTTGTGGAAAAAACAAAAAATAAAATATTAAAAATGAAAGAAAGAAAAGGGTTGGGTGAGAGGAAAAAAGGGAGAACATTATTAACTTCATATGTGACATACATAGTGGTTTGTAGGATGACGTTGGTTATCAAGAAGAGGAGGAGGAGTGTGAGGGCAGCATCAAGGATCAAGTGGTGGAAATTGAAAAAGGGTAATTGTGAGGTGGAGTTCAAGGATGGGTTAAGGCAGGCACTGGGTGGCAGTGAAGAGTTACCAAATAGCTGGGTAACTACAGCAGAGCTAGTAAGGGAGACAGCTAGAAAGATGCTTGGTATCACATCTGGACAGAGGAAGGATGACAAGGAGACATGGTGGTGGAATGAAGAAGTACAGGAGAGTATACAGAGAAAGAGGCTGGCAAAGAAGAAGTGGGATTGTCAGAGAGATGAAGAAAGTAGACATGAGTATAAGGAGATGAGGTGCATGGCAAAGAGAGAGGTAGTGAAGGCTAAGGATAAGGCATATGAAGAGTTGTATGAAAGGTTGGACACTAAGAAGGGAGAAAAGGACCTGTACCGATTGACTTGACAGAGGGACCGAGCTAGGAAAGATGTGCAGCAGGTAAAGGTGATAAAGGATAATGAGGGAAACATACTCACAAGCAAGGAGAGTGTGTTGAGGAGATGGAAAAAGTACTTTGAGGGGTTGATGAATGAAGAGAATGAGAGGGAGAGAAGGTTGGATGATGTAGGGATAGTGAATCATGAAGTACAATGGATTAGCAAAAAGGAAGTAAGGATAGCTATGAAGAGAATGAAGAATGGAAAGGCTGTTGGCCCTGATGACATACCTGTGGAAGCATGGAGGTGTTTACGTGAAATGGCAGTGGAGTTTTTAACCAGATTGTTTAATGAAATCTTGGAAAGTGAGAAGATGCCTGAGGAATGGAGAAAAAGTGTTTTGGTACCTATTTTTAAGAATAAGGGTGATGTGCAGAGCTGTAGTAACTACAGAGGGATTAAATTGATCAGTCACAGCATGAAGTTATGGGAAAGAGTAGTGGAAGCAAGGTTAAGAAGGGATGTGATGATTAGTGATCAGCAGTATGGTTTCATGCCAGGAAAGAGCACTACAGATGCAATCTTTGCTCTGAGAGTGTTGATGGAGAAGTACAGAGAATGTCGGAAGGAGTTGCATTGTGTTTTTGTAGACTTAGAGAAATCATATGACAGGGTGCCTAGAGAGGAGTTGTGGTATTGTATGAGGAAGTCAGGAGTGTCAGAAAAGTATGTAAGAGTGGTACAGGATATGTATGAGGGTAGTGTGACAGTGGTGAGGTCTGCGGTGGGAGTGATGGATGCGTTTAAGGTGGAGGTGGGGTTACATCAAGGATCAGCTCTGAGCCCTTTCTTATTTGCAATGGTGATGGACAGGTTGACAGACGAGATCAGACAGTAGTCCCTGTGGGCTATGATGTTTGCAGATGACATTGTGATCTGTAGTGAGAGTAGGGAACAGGTGGAGGAGACCCTGGAGAGATGGAGATATGCTCTAGAGAGAAGAGGAATGACGGTCAGCAGGACTAAGACAGAATATATGTGTGTGAATGAGAGGGAGGATAGAGGAATGGTGAGGATGCAAGGAATAGAGGTGGTGAAAGTGGATGGGGTCAATAGTTCAGAGTAACGGTGAGTGTGGAAGAGAGGTGAAGAAGAGAGTAGAGGCAGGATGAAGTGGGTGGAGAAGAGTGTCAGGAGTGATTTGTGACAGATGAGTACCTGTAAGAGTGAAAGGGAAGGTCTACAAGAGTGTAGTGAGACCAGCTATGTTATATGGGTTGGAGACAGTGGCATTGACAAAAAGGCAGTAGTTTGAGCTGGATGTGGCAGAATTAAAGATGTTAAGATTTGCACTGGGTGTGACGAGGGTGGACAGGATTAGGAATAAGTATATTAGAGGGTCAGCCCAGGTTTGAAGGTTTGGAGACAAAGCCAGAGAGGCACAATTATGTTGGTTTGGACATGTGCTGAGGAGGGATGCTGAGTATATTGGGAAAAGGATGCTAAGGATGAAGCTACCAGGTAACAGGAAAAGAGGAAGGCCTAAGATAAGGTTTATGGATGTGGTGAGAGGGGACATGCAGATGGTTGGTGTGACAGAGCGAGATGCAGAGGACAGGAAGAAATGGAAACCGGTGATCTGCTGTAGCGACCCCTAATGGGAACAGCTGAAAGAAGATGATGATTTGACTCTATTCTGTTACCTCTACTTTTAACACTACAAACTCCTAACAAGTTTCTGCCATACTTTTAAGACTACCCAGTTCATAACAGAGGCACACTATAGTACAGATTGCAACTGTCAGTCCTTGATGTGTGCATATATTGTACATATGCATGTTCCAATTATACTGATTACAGTTTACAGAAGGCCATTTTTGCCACTGGCATAAAGGTGTACAGGTATGAAGGTACATTCCAATAATGATGAAAACCTAACAGTATTGTATATTTGAGAAGTGTGGTTTTGGAAGCCACAACCGATGACTACTCTCAAATACTGTACTGTTATTTTGTTCTACAGACTACTGCATGTATGCTATCCTTTTGCAGTTTAGAGATGCATGCTCACTGTTACTTGATAATGTGGAAATTTTGCATTGTGCTACAGACTAAGGCATGCATACTCTGTTTTGCAGTTGAAATATGTATGCTCTATTTGATGCAACTGTATTAAATACAAGCTAAATGGTCATTAACTTTTAATTCTAATAAATTACAAAACAAATTATTCTTATTATTAAAATATTATTTTGAAAGTACTGCTCTGATGCATACATACCACATGCTTCTCGCATCCTTAACAAAAGAGTGGCATGGGACCGAACATTCAATGCTCGCTCTACAGCAGCTGTGGAAAAAAAACATAACAGAACACCATTACAAATACAAGTCTTGACTATATTCAGCTTTTAACTCTTACAATTACTCACTGAAATTGATACTTACACATCTGTGAGGTGTCTCCTGGACTATGTTCACTGATCCAATGGTTGAGGGTATCCTGCTTCCTCTTCCTGAGGTCATAGATGTGATGTCTGCATTGCTCACCAGTGTGGGGGATACCTGTAGTATTGCTAAAGTCCTGGCGATAGTATTTCAGGCTTTAGACTTATATTCTGAGCCTGAATAGTCCCACTGCAGTAACTTAGATCTGTGCTCCTTAAGTAGGAGTCCAAAAAAACACTTTGGACTCCTGGACACCCCAGCTCTGTGCCCAAATGTGCACAACTTCACCAGCAACTCCTGTCATAGCTCAAGCTCAATGTAGAATGAGCATATGCATTATATAACAAAATGAGATCACACCTGCTAATAAGATAGGGCATGTCATGTCACTAATTCTGTGGCAGCAGGTGTTAAGTGCAGGTGTGGAGTGCAGCTGGTCTGGAGTTCTAGTATAGGGTGTGCAAATTTTGTTTTACAGTTGTGAGATTGCACATTATAGCAATAAAGTGCTAGTCAAATGAACCATGTGTACGGTCCTCCTAAGAAGGTTGAGTAAACAGTTCTGCATGTTGCACTTTATTGCTATAATGTGCAATCTCACAACTGTAAAACAAAATTTGCACACCCTGTACTAGAACGCCAGACCAGCTGCATCCACACCTGCACTTAACACCTGCTGCCACAGAATTAGTGACGTGACATGCCCTATCTTATTAGCTATTGTAAAGTCCTTGCTGTTAATCATAGTGCAGAGATGCTTACTGTATTTCCACGATAGCCAGTATTATTAATTGAATTCATCCAGTTTATTTCTGTAGCTGTCTGGGTCCTGACTACAACCTGTGTGGCCCATTCCTATAATTTTTGCACAAACCAGTTGAGAACAGCTAAACATGTTTATTCTAAGCCATGTATCATGCAAACACTGGCCTAAAAAATAAAAAAATAAAAAAAGGAGATTGTCCAGATATTTTGCAGAATGTCTAGATGTTTGCATCATATTTTTGAGCTATTTCTTGTTAAATGTTTGATTTACTTGGAAATCACTGAAGATTGACATCAGTACAGAATGACATCCATTTCAGTTTTGTACTTCATATCCTTCAGAACATGCATGCTAAAACAAATCTTATTATTCCACCAACTTTTTACAGTTATCAGTCCAGTATAGTAAATCCCTATTTTTGGCCCTTTGTCCCCCCATTATTTTAGTGTTTGTGCATATTTCTTGCACTGAAAGGTTGGGTGGTATGATCCACATTCTCAATGTACAGATTTCATGTCCAGCACCACTGATCCAAGCCATGAAACCATGCTTACACATGCATGCATCATTAATATTCACAGTGCCATGCCATGAGATAAGCAGTCTCAATATTGTATTTTCAGCAAGTTTTATTCATTTTATTTATTTAACACTTGTTCACTGGGAAAGTCCAACTTGGAATGAAGCCAATTTTCTGCAGCGGCCTGGGGAGAAATGCTCCAGATGCATGTCTTTCTAATATGGGAGGAAACTGGAACACCTGGAGGAAACCCACACAAATGCAAGGAGGACATGCAGACCCTGTACAGAGTGCCCAGCCGAGAATCAAAGCAGAGAACCCTGCTACTGCACCACTGCACTGTCCAGTTGTGAATGTCATGACAGCAGTTAATTTATTCTAGGAATGTACTATCATCTGGAATACATTGCCTTGAAAGTTTTAGGCACATCAATGTAGATTTAGTCCCAGGGATGTTGAGCAAGTACCACACACGTAGAGGGGTAATTAGGACATATTGCTTCTGCTCATGCTTATCAAGTAACACCATTCTTACCTTTTTGTTAATAATTCTGTCCTAACTTTCATAGTGTACATAATGGCTGTCTGTATTGTTCACACAAAGCAGCCATGGTAGTTTTTCTGTTGTCTTGTTTCTAATCTGTATCTTTGCTTTTTTTTCACTGAAAATAGCTTCTGCTGCTTACTTTGAACTAGCCTGAACTGTTTTTTTACTGATTACTGCATTTATTTTAAAATCTGCACTTAAAGTTACATTTAGTCGAATTTAGTCGAAAGTTTGCTTGTTTGTTTGTTTAATTGAACTGTGGAGGCTGCCCACTAAAATGTGCTAGCCTGTGTAACTAATTTATCACTGTCTCTGCATTTTCTGTGTATTTCTGCAAAAAAAACAAAAAAAATATTCCTTATTTTCCCGCCTTTCTCGACTAGTTTAGACCAGTATACAGGCATTGCTGTAGTCTGGGCTGTGGTGTAGTTCCTGTGTTGTCCATTACCTTACTTGGATAGAAGGAAGTTTCTTTGCTCACCAGTGGGAGTGGGGAGCCTTGAGCAGCCTACCTGTCCTTGGGGGAAGTGACCTCAGCACAAGAAGCTGTTAGTAATTGGTTGTTTGGGACCATTCCTAGCTCTTTTGTAGTTCACTGCTTAAAATCCATGTTTGCACGGCTTTGTGCGGTCGTGCGCATAGCAAGGTTAAACTTGGTTAAACAAGGTTAAACTTTTTCTGGCTCCGCCAAGTCTGCTCTTCAATTTTTCCCTTAGAACTGTTCTACTTGCAATCTTAACAGCCTATACTCTATCTGAAAAGCTCAGCACTTGCTCCTAAAGCATTTGTATACAGGTAAAGCACTCTTAAACAAACGAAAGTACTTCATTCACCTAAATTCTGTTGAGTACCCATTTCCCTATAGGTCCTTTCTGACTCAGTTACACAGCAATCTTTTTCACTATTTCGAGCATGTCGAAGGGTCAGTTGCATGCGTCCTCTCCTGTTCAGCTGGTGAATCTGGGAATCTTGAGGCAATGTTACAATTGCCTCATGTACACAGACAACCCTCTCCTCCTCCCAACAAATACAAATATATGCGAGAGATGCAACTATATAGCCAAACTGGAGGCTGAGCTCTCTCATTTCAGTACTGGAAAGACCAGTCAGGAGGAGAAGGTAACCACGCACACCACAAACCCAGTCTCACATAGAACTATCACAACTGCAAACCAAACACATAAACACACAAAAACATACACGGAGGCTGATTAAAAATCTACCAAAACAACAGAGGCCTCCAAAGCAGACACCAAGCAACCACCACCTCAAGACATAGCACATGCAACACATAGTTCACAAAGTCAGTGTGCTAAACAGTCACAGCCCTTAAGGCCAAACAACATGCCAGACACACTTGTAATAGGTGACTCCATAGTCAGGCACACTGACGTCCCGCTCACCAGACTGAACAAGGAGAGGGTCACAGTAAGCTGCCTGTCGGGAGCTAGAATCCGCCACATAACACAAGCACTCAGGTCACTCCACAGCAAGTACAAATATGACTCAGTCATTGTACATGCTGGTGTGAACGACCTGAGACGTACCGCCCTGGACTACATGAAAAGAGACATAGAGGAGCTCTCTGATTATGTAGCCCAGGCCGGTATGACCCTGACCCTGAGCAGAATCTTACCCTCACCAAGAATGATGCCACAGTACAAAGACAAAATGATCAGTTTTAATAATTGGCTTAATTACTGGTGTCATTCTAAGGGGATCCAGTGTCTGTCTGCTTGGGATGACATGCTTGACAAGCCACGCTGCTTCGCAAGGGATGGCTTGCACCTGTCACCCCTGGGCTTCCGGATATTGGCCAAGGCTCTTGCCACCCCCATAGTGCCTTTTTTAGGCAAGGCTCAAATGACAAACCTACCTCCCTAGAAAACACAAGTGGAAAAAAACTAAGGGTAATGCTGCTCAATGCCAGAAGTCTAAACCTCAAGATGCACGCCCTCGAAGCTCTCCTCAGTATGGAGAACATCAATGTCTGTGCAGTGACTAATACCTGGTTCAAGGCTCCTGAGAGCACCCCAGCACTATCAGGTTTTACCTCATATCATGCTTTCCGGCCCCAAAACTTGGACTGAACCACAAAAGGAGGGGGAGTATCCATTTTCATCAAAGATACCCACACCTCCAGGTTAGTGGCAACGCACGAAGTATCGGAGACTATCCAGGTGCAACTAACCATAGGCAAAACTGCCTTACAGTTTGTAGCATGCTACAGACCACCCTCTCAAACTCAGGAACCCCACACAGCCTTCCTGAAGACACTGGAGAGTATGAATGTCTCTCCATATACCATCATTTTGGGAGACTTCAACTACCCAAACATAGACTGGGAACATTACTCAAGCCCCAACACCCTAGCCCAAAGGTTCCTAGAATTCATAAACTCAAATGCAATGGAACAACTAGTCACCATTCCCACAAGAGGAGACAATATACTAGACCTGATCATCACAAACATGGGGACAAAATGCTCCACACCGGAAGTACATCCCTCTTTGGTAAGATCAGACCATAAATTAATCTCACTGGAAATCCACATCCCACCCCACCCCTGCACAAAAGACCACAGTGAAGAACTTCTCAAAAGCAAACTTCACACTTCTTAAGACTGAAGTGGTATCTTTCAAGGCCCCTGGGCCAGTGGAAACCACAACCCACACTGCTGAAACTTTTGCAAATGCCTTCTATGGGCACCTTCAAGAATGCATGGATCATGCAATCCCAAATAAAACCAAGACCCATTCCCCCAAAGGCAGGCGCCTGGTCTGGTGAACCCCAGCCATAAACAAACTTTACAACAGGAGGAGGAAGCTACTACATGACAGAGCAAAATCCCTAAAAGGGAAGGCATCTCTGATCACTACTAGCAACAAACTACGATCACTCATAAAATCATCCAAGGCCAACTTTGAGAGAAAAATCGCAAAAGACACAAAAGACAATCACAAGGCCTTCTTTAGCTATGTTAGAAACCTGGGTGGAAACTCCCAGATATGCTCAGAGTTAGTCCAAAATGACACAAAATACACTGAACCCACTGACATTGCCAACATTCTGGCAGACAGGTTCAGTGCAAATTTCTCCTCCCCCCCCAACAGGAGAAATAACTATCCCAGCAGAGTGTAGCCTCCCTAACATCTCAGATGCCCAGGTGAGAGCCGCCCTCTCTAAAGCTAAAAACACAGCATCAATGGGACCGGATGGTGTCCTGGGCTGTGTGCTACATGAACTCCAAGAGGAACTAAACACATGCATAAGGCTGCTGTTTAATCTTAGCCTTACTACAGGATACGTACCCAAAGAGTGGCGTACGGCAACAGTGGTCCCACTTCACAAAGGCGGTGCTTCTACGGACCCTGGAAATTACCGCCCCATAAGCTTGACGAGCCTGGTCTGCAAAGCTATGGAGAGGATCATTATGGAACTCATAAACAAAGACATTGGGGACCTACAGACATTGGATCCTACCCAATTTGGCTTTGTCAAGGGCAGATCCTGCCTTTTGAACTTGGCCGACTTTTTTGAAACAGTCACTAAGGCCATTGATGAGGGCAAGGCAGTTCACACAGCCTACCTTGACCTTGCAAAAGCCTTTGACACAATACCCCACTCGGGCATCATAGACAAACTCACCAGCTTAAATGTAAACCCATATGTCACAAGATGGGTTGCAAACTGGCTCAAGTACAGAACCCACAGGGTCAGAGTTGCTGGAGCTATGTCAGACTCTAAGCCAGTCACAAGCGGTGTCCCACAGGGCTCAGTCCTGGGACCCCTCTTGTTCGGCATATATTTTTCCGAGGTACAGGCAAACGTAGGAGGATTGTGGCTGACAAAGTTTGCAGATGACTGCAAAGTGGGCACCATAATTGATACGCCAGCGGACACAAACATCCTTCAGAGAGGCCTCATAGAAATGGATAATTGGTGCCAGAGCCATGGCCTTAAGCTGAACGCCAAAAAATGTATAGTCATACCCTTTGGGAAAAACAAGGTACCGACAAATTACCACATAGGCAGTAATCCATTAAGTACGGAAGAGGTAATCAGGGACCTAGGGACCCAGGTTGACAGTAACCTCTCATTTGACACTCACATTGCCAAAGTGGTTAGGAAGGCCTTCTGTATTGCCCACCTTATCATGAAGGGTTTCACATCTAGATCAAGAGAGGTCATTGTGCCCCTGTACTCTTCTCTTATCAGGCCAATGATTGAGTACAATGCCCCATTTGGGATGTATCTCACCCGACACCTGCAGCAGTTGGAAAGACCCCAAAAGTTCCTCACCAAGAGGATAAAGGGTCTTAAACATATGTCATATGCTGCCCAACTGAAAAAACTCCAGCTCTATTCAGTTGCATACCGCCTACTCAGAGGTGATCTGTGCCTGACGTACAAGGCCATGTCCAATCCTGAATTAATGGACATGCTCCACCTCAGAAAATCCAAATCCATCAGAGCCACGAGAACAAGTGACTTAAACCTCAACACAAAAATAAATAGAACATGCTGGAGGGACAGATTCATAACCCAGAGGCTCCCTACACTCTGGAACAGATTCCCAGTCCATGTTAGGCAGATCCCCTCACTGACTCTATTCAAGAGAAATCTCGACGAGTGGATGGGAGATCGTAGGTTTACCCCGGTGGTCATCTCTGTGTCACTACTAGACAGAGGCATAGTAAACTAAACCCTAAAAGGGCATAGTATTCTCATCCTAAGGGGTGGTGTAAGCCAAATACACTCTGTCTAGGCTTATAAATGCCCTAGGGCAGATAGCCTAGTACGAACCTATGAACCTATGAACCTAAAAGGTGTAGGAATAGTAACATGCTTTCCCCACAGACAAAATGAATGAACAATTAACATCTTCTTGAAAGGCAAAGTTTAAGATGAGAAGAAACATGAGAATTGTACATTGAATTCTTATATTGCACAAAGTCCCAGACCTGTGATAGCATGGAATCTGCAAACGTGGCCTTTATCTTTTGATTTGCTCTCATGGGTATTTTAACCACCTGAGCATAACTTTTTCTCTCCCTCTCTTGCATTGGAAAAAGTAACAGATGATGGATGTCTTAGCATGTGATCTGCATTTTGATGTAAACACACACACACACACACACACACACACACACACACACACACACACACACACTCGACATATGGACTACTTTGGAAGCTCAAAGTTTCAAAACTTTAAACTTCATATGTTCGAGACCATAAGTTTTGAAACTTTGATTGGTTTGAATGGAGATCGCCATACAATGCAGAACGGGAAATTTACCATTATCCTCACTGTATTGTGATCTCAGAGTTGGTACCCCTGCATAAATGTAAAAACAAATTGCTTTTATTTTTTTTATTGAAGTTTTGAACTTTCAAAACTTCAATGTTATTGTCTTGACCATATGAAGTTCGAAGTTTTGAAAGTTATAGCTTCCAAAGTAGATGTGTGCACAGAATGGTCCTGTTTGCACCCGAAGAAGGGTTACTTGCCTGTATGTAGGCCAAAAACAGAGTTCAGAAAATGATATTATGTGAGGAGTGCAAACATACATCTATATGCAAACAGAATTTTCAAATGTCAAGTATGAGTCACCATCTTCATTGATTCAAAACACCTCTCCTTTTCTTTCACACTGTCTAAGCAGAATTCCTTTCTGCGGTATTTAAAGTTCATTATGAATAAGTAATATGCCTCTTCTCACCTGATGACCTACTGTGAAACACACAAAGAGTTTTGATATGCAAGTCAAAATGGAAGAGAAGACTTAAAGACTAGCATGACTTTTAGCCTATCTAGCACTTCGGTTTTCTGTCTTCTTCCGTTTCCTCACTGCTGATGGGCTGAGGCAAAGATCTCATATTTCTTATAGTTTGTGCAATGTGGGATAATAATCCTTTAATAGTTCCCATTTTGGGAATGTAGTAGTATCCCTGCAAGACATCTCTTCACAACACAAGGCTCCTTTTGAAATTTGCCCATGAGGAGTAGGCACCAGCCACAGTGGTGGCCGAGCATTCCATAGCTACTCACAGTGCTCCATTGATGGTGGATACAAAGGAAGAAGTAGTAGGTCATTACCATGGCAACTTGGAAGACACAGAACCTGTGTGGCTAGGCCCATTGTATGTTCACAGTAGATTGCATACACTTACACTGAAGTTTGCCCTTTATGTGCAGTATCTGTGCAAACTGTAATACTGCATCAAGTGGGAAGAAGGATAGTGTGTCAAGTGCTGACACATGGTGGGGACAGTTGTACCTGGTTATAGGAAACTGCAGCTCACAGAGATTCCTGGATACTGCTTGATGCTCCACTGTGCTCTCTGAGATGTATTCAGCCATCATTGCTCATGTTCAGACAGTCACCAGTGTTCCGTTGTGCAATACTTACAATAAGGCATCCCAGGGATTACATGCTTGTTGCAGAGTTTGCACTCTTTGGTTGCCTCTGCCCTTTCTTGACTATGCTGTACACTCATCTTGGTACATTCTTCTCATTATGCTGTGCATTCTTCCTGGTGCATTCCCTAATTATGATTAGTTTTGTTACATTCTCCTGATAATGCTGTACATTCAGCTTGGTGCATTCCCCTAATTATGATTTGTTTTGGTACATTCTCCTTATAGTGCTGTACATTCTTCTCGGTGTATTCCTCTGATTATGATTTGTTTTGGTACATTCTCCTTATAATGCTGTACATTCATCTTGGTACATTCCACTGATTATGGTTTGTTTTGGTACATTCTCCTTATAGTGCTGTACATTCTTCTCTGTGCATTCCCCTGATTATGATTTGTTTTGGTACATTCTCCTGATAATGCTGTACATTCATCTTGGTACATTCCCCTGATTATGATTTGTTTTGGTACATTCTCCTGATAATGCTGTACATTCATCTTGGTGCATTCTCCTGATTATGATGAGCATTTGTCTTTGTACATTCTCCTGATGGGCAACCTTTCAGAGCTACAGAAAGTTGCCACTCAGGGATGTAGCTGTTTTACCACATTTGAAAAGATGGAGCCTCCAAAATGACATTTACGTTAGATTGGTACTTAATTAAAGTTGTCATAAAGAAATTGATAAAAGACAGGGTTTATTGAACATTAGGTAACCTAATGAAGAAGGCTGTGTTTTTTTTTTTTTTTTTTTTGCAACAAGAAAATTAATTTATTCAGACAGTGTAATCCACAAATTCCAAGTGTTTAGTAGGTAGTGGCAGGCATCTATATAGGGTGTGAACACTGATACCAGTTTGGATGATTAGTTAAATGGGAAGGCTATTTGCTTATTCCACTGAGGAAGGTCCTCACATTTACTTTAGCTGGATTTCAGCATCTGTTGTTTAGAGTCTTGTGGCATGACATCTTCAAAGGTTCATAGGTTCAAAGGTTCATAGTTGTAACTGGGTTAATAACCACAGTGGCCTTTATAAGCCCAGCCAAGCATCCCAAATGTGTCCCATAAGTTTATGTTCTTCAGATTTTATCTTAGGGGGCATATAGGGTCATAGGTTCATAGCTATGTAGTAGGCTAATGGCCCTGGAGCCTTTACAAGCCTAGCTCATAGAAGTGCCCTGGCATCGTGCCATCCGATGTTAGTTCCCAGTGCCTCTATCAAGTATAGCCACTAGAGTGATCCCTGGGGTGAACTTTCTATTTACCATTCACTCATCAAGATTTCTTTTGAAGAGGGCCAGTGAGGTGCTCTGCTTGACATGTATGGGAAGTCTATTCCAGAGCATGAGCAGTCTCTGGGTTATGAACCTGTCCCTCCAGCATATTTTGTAGATTGTGGTAATGAGGTTGAGGTCTCTGGAGCTGGGTCAGACATGGCTTTGTAAGTCAAGTAGAGATCATGGTCAAAACACTAAGCAAAACTGTTGCAAAGTCACAAAAAGCAACGGAGGAAACAGAAAAAACTCAGCTGTGCTTTCGTACCTTGCTCAAATGTACCTTTGTAACTCGTATAATAATGAGCCAAAAGCTCAAATGTACCTTTGTACCTCGTATAATAATGAGCTCAAGTAGAGATCACCTCTTAGTAGACAATATGAGAAAGAGAATAGCTGGAGTTTTTGAGTCTGTCTGTGTAGGACATGTGTTTAAGGCCTAAGATCCTCTTTGTGAGCTACTTTTGTGGCCTTTCCAGATGTTGCATTTGTATAGTGAGGTACATGCCAAATGGGACATTATACTCAATGAATGGTCTAATGAGAAAAGAGTAGAGAGAGAGAGAGAGAGAGATGATGGCCTCTCTTCCTGGATGCAAAACCCTTGGTAATGAGATGTGCCACATAAAAGGACTTTCTTACAACAGCGGCAATATGGTGGTTGAAGGAGAGGTTGCTGTCAACTTGTGTTCCCAGATCTCTTATAACGCCTTCAGTGTTCAGTGGGCTCTCATCAATGTGGTAATTAATGGTAATTAAGTTTTTCCCAAAGGGGATGATGACACATTTATTGGCATTAAGCTTAAGGCCATAGTTTCGACACCAGTCATTGGTCTCAGTGAGGCCTTTCTACAGGATGTCCACATCACTTGGGGAGTTAATAGTGGCTCCCAACTTGGCCTGGACTTCTGAGAAGTAGATGCCAAACAGGACAGGACCCAGGACCGATCTCTGTGGGACTCCACTGAGTCGGACTCCACTGAGTCAGACTGATCGGTAGTCTGACTTGGAGTCCGCTACTTTCACACTGTGGGTTTTATCTGTGAGCAATCCACCTAGTGATACAGGGGTTGATGCCTAGTTTGGTGAGTTTATCAATAATTTCTGAATGAGGAATGTATCAAATACCTTGGCCAGATCGAGGTAGACTGTATGAACTGCCTTGCCCTCAACCACAGCTCTGTTGACTGACTCAAAGAAGTCAGCCAGGTTGAGCAGGCATGATCTACCTTTCACAAAACCAAATTGCATGGATCTAGATTTTGGAGATTCCCTATATCCTTGTTAATTAGGTCCATGGTGATGCGCTCCATAGCCTTACACATCATACTCATCAGGCTAATGGGACGATAATTCCCAGGGTGTGTAGTCGCTCCTTCTTTATGGCAAGGGATGACTGTAGCAGTGTGCCATTTGGTAAGGACAAAGCCTGAGGTTAGGCTGTGATTGAACAGGGCACACAGATGTGGTGCCAGTTCGCTTTGCAGTTCATGTAGAACACATCCAGGGATATTGTTGGGTCCCATGGAGGCTGTATTATTGGCTAGAGTAAAATATACAGGCTGCTTCTGTCCACTAAAGATAAGGGTGCTAGACCAAGAGTATATTTCTGATTTCCTATCCACTGGTCCAAGTTAATCTTGAATAGAGTTAGGGAAGAGCTGTGCTACACATGAATGGGAAGCCTGTTCCAATGAAGGGGAATTCCTTGAATTACATACCTGTCCCTCCAACATGCCCCATTTATGTTGTAAGGAAAGTTTAAATCCCTAAATTGAGTAATTCTGATACTATTCATTTTTCTGGATATGCTGTAACATGATCTGCATAGGAAATGCTGTTTACACCCTGTATTTCTTTTGTGAGGAACCTCATCAGATGTTCTCGTTTGTGGCATGTGACTGGTCAGATACATACAGAAGGGGGCATTGTACTCAATGACTGACTTGAAGAAGGCAAAATCTAGTAGAATAATGACTTCTTTCATCCTAGATGCCATGTTCTTGCTTATAGTTGAGCAACATAGAATAATTTCCTTACTATCTTAGGCAGTTATTGGTTGAAAGCTAGGTTGCTGTATATATATGCATCCAAACTCCTGATTACTGGTTCTACTCTTTGGAGTGTGGTACTGATGAATTAATTTCCAATGGAGAGTGCCTTTCCAAGATTACTATTTGTCATTTCCTGGCACTGAGTTTTAAGCCATGGCTTTGGCATCAGCCACCTGTCTGTGTTAGTCCTTCCTGTATGGTGCTAGTGTTTTGGGGGTTCTGTGATTCATCCCAGTTTGTAATCATCTTCAAGCAAGCTTGGTCAGCCAAAGGTCCTTGGCATTGGTCTTGTTTTCTGAGAAGTAGTTTCCAAAAAGTAGAGTACCCAGCAGAGATCCCTGAGACTAGTGACTGGCTTCTTTGTAGACATAGTCTCCCCTATCATAACTTTCTTGGTCCTAGCAGAAAGCCAGCCAGTTATCCAATGTGTAATATAAGGGTTATGAGTATATATGTGGGCCTGTTTACAATTCTTAAGTATAGTATAAGATATAGTGCATCATTTGCCTTGGCCAGGTCAAGGTAAGCTCTATGCACAATTTCATCCTCATCTGTTGCCTTTGTGACCCTCTTAAAGAACTCTACCAGGTGTGACCCTCTTAAAGAACTCTACCAGGTTAAGTAAGCATGATTTGCCCTTGACAAAACCCAACTGGCTTTGATCCAGTTTTGAAGGTTTTCTATGCCCTTATTAAACATTTCCATGGTCTTCTATATGAGACTAGTCAGAATTATAGATCTGCAGTTACCGGGAGTCTATTAATGTCCCAGCCTTGAGTAGAGGAATAACTATTGCAGTTCTAAATTTGCATAGCACAAAGCCTGTCTGGAGGCTATGGTTAAACAGTGACTCCAGTGGTCCTGGTATGTGGTGGATTTGGCCTTAGAGAGTACATTTACAATAATCTACCTACATTACGCTCTGCTAACAAGCTACTAGTTTTATCCAGCAAAGCTAATAACAAAGCTGGTGATTCTCTTTTCGCTAACACCGTAGGTAAAGTCTGGAATCAACTTCCTGCTGCATTATCTACCATTAATTCTACTTTTCTTTTCAAGAAACATCTTAAAAAACATCTGAAAGCACACTGGCTTTGTCCATGTACTAACCCCCATTGATATCTTTTCTCTTCCATTCTTTAATCTTAACTCTATTCCTACACCTGTATCCACTGCCTTCAACTCTACTCTTACTCTCCTATAATGAGAATAAGATACATTTATTATTCCCTTTATCTAATAACTGCTCATAACTTTCTAGTGTGATTTTGTAAAAAAAAAAAAAAAAAAAAAATTAATTTTGCTTATTTTACATTTTCTGTATAGAAATGCTTAGTTCAATTTATTTAGTATTGCCTAGTTTTAATTCTGTAGAATTGCTTAGTTTAACTTTGTCAATTTCCTGTTTGGAGCTTTTCTCCCCGGGCCTCTACTGAAAATGGACATATATCCAGCTAGACTAGCCCGGTCAACAAATGTAAAATAAAAATAAATAAATAAATAATAAATAAATAATTTAGGATCTAATCTCTACTAATAGTTGAGGGGGGATGTCTGATGGTATTTCCTTGGGGATGGCCAAGGGAGAGATGGAGGCTTCAACTGGAGCTGAATTTGTCAGCCAGCATATTTCCTATATCTTCCAGCTCCATGCAAGTGGCTTCATTTATAATCAGTTCCACACACTGCTGTGTGCTGCCTTTGAGGTTTCAGACATAGATAAGAAAACATTGAGGTTGTCCTTTGCCTGGGAGGCTATAGTTACCTGAAAGTTGGCTTTAGTAGACTTAATTTGCCCTCTTAATTGTTTGCTTAGATTGATGAGAGTGCCTTTATCATGTTAGGCATAGCACTTCCTAGTTATGGCTATGACTTTTCTACTTTTGTTGTGTAACTTAATTACGTTTAGATTCCACCAGAGTGGTGTGTTTTCTGAGTTAGTTCTAGGATTATTTTTGAATGGCACATCTGTCTTTATGCATTTATTTACCTAATTGTACAGGGTTTCTATGAGCAATTCTTCATAGGTGCTCTGTCCTCAGTATTTGGTGGAGTTTGAAATTTTGACAGGTTATCACCTAGCAGGAGGACATTTGCCTTACAGACTTTGCCTAAGCAAACCTTGATATGGCAAAGCTCAAGCATGTCATCCTGTTTGACTAGTCTTGAAGTGGGTTTGATGTTGATATAGATTGAGTCACCTCCAGCTTTGGTCCCTACCTGTGCAGTAGCTGGCCTAAATGTGTTGAAGGCATTGTAGTCCTGCCCTGCTGGGGTGGCCTCAACAGCTTTAAACCATGTCACAGTAACTACACAGATTTCCACATTTTCCAGGGTGAGGAGAGCCTGGAGAGAATGTAATTTCTTATTTAGGCCCCTGGTATTGAGCAGTAAGACCTTTAAATTCCCTTGGGTTGCTTTTATTATGTTGGAAAGTTTTTCAGTTTGGCATTGCCTAAAAAGAGCACTATGAGGGAGGACAATGGCCGAGCCAGTATTTGAAAATCTAGATGGAACTGGTGGAGACCATCTTTAGCAAAGCATGGCCTGTTGAACATATCCTCCCATGCTGACATATAATATACCCCCATGGAATGACATCAGAATCTAAGCCAATTATTGAACTCAGTCATCTTTTGTTAATAATGTGGCATCATCTTTGGTGAAGGTAGAATGCTCCTCAATGCTAGGTACATACCAACATGGGACACATAGTGCACGAGCTCCATAATGTCTCTTTTTGTATAGTCCAGGGAGAAACATCTCATGTCACTTACATCCACATGGACTAAGCCTGAGTCATACTGATACTTGTGTTCTTGAGTGTATAAGTGACTTGGTAGATCCTGGCTCCTGATAGTTGATTTGCAGGATGACCATACTCTGTTTAAGTAACATTATTATTTGGACCAAAAGAAACACACCAAACTAGTACTGGAAGGGAAAAGTACCAAAAAATAATAATAAACCAATTATCTTTGGATTCTCTTCCACTGGATTAATGGTAAAAAGACAAACAAAATGGAACTGGAAGCAATGAGAATGGACCCAAAAAAATAATAATCACCGTTTATTGTACAATAAACGGTGATTATTATTTTTTTGGGTCCATTCTCATTGCTTCCAGTTCCATTTTGTTTGTCTTTTTACCAGTTTTCCTCTTTTGCCACTGGATTAATGATTATTATTCATATTCATATTTTTAAACTATAATTTCTTTACGTATGTTTTTTTATGTAAGTTCTGTAAGAATTTCACACATTCCTTGAATGGTTTTAGTATACAGTTTTATTTATGTTTTTACTTGTAGTGTTAATTAGATAATTAGGTTTTAATCGGATAACTGTTTCTTAATATAGTCTTTAACGGAAATTGCATTATGGTCTGTTATCTGACAAAGTCCTTGTTTTAGGATGAAAACGCGGTGAAAAAGTTAAGCGTTAATAAAGTGTCTATATTCTATTAGTTATGATCGTTTGATTTATTATTATTATTTTTTGGCACTCTCTCCTTCCAGTGCTAGTTTGTTGTGTTTCTCTTGGCTGGATGTTTTCTAGCACTGATTTTCCTCCTTGCGTGTGTTCTTATAATTATTTGGGCTGTGACAAATGAAATGAACTGCAGTAGTTGGTGTTAGGCCTGTCAGAATTTATGTACAATATTCAATACAACCAAGATAAAGGTAACATGCCATCCATGGATTTTGACTTTTTACACAAATCAGGGGCTTTGTCTCCTCTTTAGCAAAACCTCAGGTATGATTGATGTTGAAATTTAAGGCGGGTCTGACATAAAACACAGAAAAGAATATCAGAGAGCCAGGAAACTATTGGAAGCATTTGCATCACAGCATCAATACATGTAATTAAAGAAAATAGAGAAGATATGGAAAATATCCATTGAGCAGAAATGACCCGCATTATGGATGAAAGTGGGCTACAACTGATTCCACTGAAGGAGAATGCTGACCCCCCAGTGTATAGGTGATGACTGGAAAGTAGATCCATGGCACATGTCCAAGAAAAAAATGCATGAATATGCATAGCAACAAAAACTGGATGGAAACCAACAAGGAGCTAAAGGCATTTCCACCAATGATTCTGAAATGATAGAAATAGCTGATCTTAAAATGTAACCATAATCAATAAAAGAAAAAAAGAAAAAAAAATTAATTTTCTATTCATAAAGCATATCTTTGCAACAAGACTGCACTCACTTCATCTGAAACATTTTGGACCTTATTCATGTCTGACATTATTAGGCTGACCTTAGGGCAAGGGCTACTTTATCAGTAGATAAGAAAGTGGATTTGTTCACTAAAATACCTATTTTGGTCCGTTCATTTTTTCACAGCTGTGAATGCTTGATGTGTACAAGCTTATATCAAACTGTAAAATTCCTTGGGGTATTGACACATCAACAATAATTTGGTGAATTTGGGGTAAGTTTGGCAAGGCTTAAAATGTCTCTTGTGCCAGTAGTTTAGTAACCACCTAATAATCCACTGACATCAATAACTGTCCCTTGATATTCGATCCAAGGCTTAAAAATTTTGAACTAGTTTTTACCAACAACTAATTTATATTCATCTTGCCCTAAAAACTATGTCCAGATTCTTTCTTATAAAGATATTATCACATAGGTAATACCACATTCTTAAGAAAACACATAGAATATGGACCATGGTCTTGCAGTAAACATGATGCAGAAATTATGTCAAAATACAAACAGCAGTAGTAACAGCTGAAAAACAAATAAATCAATAATAGCAAAAGCCGCTTGCTCATTACAACTATCTAATTCTTATCATCTTTTGTTAATGTGTATCTGAAGAGAGACACTTGACCCAAGTCAGTCTTATTAAATGTCTACCCTGCTGTCAACCTAGAAAAAGATCTTCAGTGTGAGGTATAAGGTATAGTTCTGCACATAAAACAGTATTTATCATAACCGTTAGGTTTGCAGAGATTGCAACAGCATCATAACCGTCAGCTTTGCACAGATTGTAATAGCATCATGTTTCTTACTAATCGTAAGATTATTTTCCACATTTTCAAATCAAAGTCAAAATAAACTTTATTATCGGTTCACACAACAGTGCAAACTGAACAAAATTTCATTTCTCCAGACTCAATGTGCAAAAACACCACAAGAAGCATTACAACAGACATTATTACATCACAGCAAACTGATACTGACATAACACCCAAAACATTTTAATAATCTAAACAGTACATTATTGCACAGAATTCCAACAGTTATCGGTATTGCACAAGAAGGCTAGTTTCACATAGGCTGGTTTATTGCACCAAAACATGAGTTGAGACTATCATTTGAGTTATTGCACAAAAATATGAGTTCTCATCAACATAGATATCTGCTACACCAGATGGCCATCATCATCATGCATGTTATTCGTAGAGCTGAGCTTTTTTTTCCCAGAACTGTGAACTTCAGTCTATTTGAATCAGATTTCCTCCAGTCATAAAAATTAAACCAAGTATAGATAATTGCCTTTCACTCCATACAGAGTCAAGGATATGCTCTTCCCATTTAACTCCACTTCAACATTTTCAGCCTCCATCTTTAAAATAGATTCCTTTGTGTAAGTTCTCACAATGATTGTGGAAGAATTGAGAAACATATGTCTGTTCACAGTTTCAAGAATTACAGAAACTCCTTCTGTGAGGAAAGATTCTCCTGACTTATGAATGGAGGTTTATTCCCATCATTATACGTAAGAAAAAAAAAAAAAACTTTGGAGAAATTAAAGCAGGAAAAGTTCATATTGTGTTTTTGGTATTCTGCTAACAGTATTACTCAGTACTCATGTGAAAGTGCTTTCAATAAGAGGATGTGAACTATACTGAAAAGCTACAGGAAAACATGAGATGGTGAGCCACATTAAAGCGCTCACAGCAATGTCTACAAATCTTTTTTTTTTTTTACCATTAAAAAGTGTGGAAATGGGTGCATAGAAAAATAAGGAAATGAGGAGTATGCACAGTGCATGCACAGAAGGCGTGAATGGGACTGCAGAAGGGGAGGAATGGTATGTTTTTTTAAGAGCAGGGATCTGATTCTTTTTATTTTCTTTTTTCTTTTTTTTCTTTTTTTTTAGAGAAGAAAAATGGTAATGTCTGAAGAGAAAGGCAAGGGTTGGTAAGAGGGTGAGGTTCCCAAGCAGGGCACATAAACAAAAATAAAACATAGACAGAGACTGACAGGGGAGCTGCTGGCACACTGTGATGGGGGGCATTGCATTTATAAACATACAGACAAGTTCAGAAGAGTGGTCATTTTGGAGGACTGGAGAACAAATAAGAGTGGAAGGTGACAGACACACCAAGGAAGGGGAACACCAAGAATGCAGATATGGTGCACATGCCCTTCTGTATCACACTGCCCATGCAATACCCAGGGAGAGGTCAGGCAATCCCTTGACCACTCTCCACAGTGGGCTCTGCATGAAGTGGTGAATGCAGAGCCAGGGGATGGTGCAACTGTTTAAGCTACAAGAGGAATATTTCCAGGTGGCCTCTGCTACAGATAATTGTCTATCAGCTCCCCACCATATTCACTAAGTCCCTACTTTTGAAATTCTGTATAATCCTGGCAGTACTACCACTAGAGATCACAGAGGAGGCCTCCTATGTCTTCATGCTGCATGCTCTGGGGAGACAGGCCTGCAGCCAAATGGAATAGAGGCAGGAGAAAACTGGGTAAGTTGTGGCAGATGTTGCAGAAATTATCAACATAAATGAAAAAGAAAAAAAACCGCAAAGAAAAAACACAAATGCTGCAAACAGATAAATAAATAAATAAAGCACAGGATGGCAAGACATTGATGGAGGGAGTGATATATATTCATTAGTGTAGCGGGAACAGGTGCAGACCATCCTTAGCAAAACAATGTGGTTTGTTAAACTTGTCCTTTCAGGCTGAAAAATATTTATCCTCCTAGAATAATGCCAAAAGCTAAGCCAGTTATTAAAGTCAAGTATCTTCTGTCAGTATTGTGACATTATCCTTGGTGAAGGGAGAATGCCTTTCAGTGATAGGCATATACCAGCCTGTGACATAGAGTCAGAGAGCTCCATAATGTCTTCTCTTCATATCTTCTAAGAAGGTACATCTCAGGTCATTTAGACCTACATGGACTATGACTAAATCATACTGGAATCCCATGGTGCAATGACTTCTGTCTGGCAAATGGCTTGATAGTAGCCAACACATTGTTCAGAAAGAGAGACAGTCACAACATTATATACAACAGTAGCCAACATGCAACTCAGGTAGACTTCCTCCTAGTAAGAAAAAGGCACTGGGATAGAATCCATGATTGCAAAGTCATCCACAGCAAACCAGTCAGCCCACAGCATAAACAACTAGTTGCCACAATCAGCTGCAAGCAGTGGTCAGAGAAGGCTCTAAGGTCAACAGAGACCACATTGAAAACCTGAAATTTGACTGGAGAGAAAGTACAACAGTTCAAGGAATTACTTAGGGCTCTAGCACCCTAAGAAGTGGAGGAAATAGGTGGAGTTGAACAAGAATGACAGTGCCTAAAAACAGCATGTGTTAGGACTACAAAAAAGATTTGTGGTCGAGCCAGGTATGGAAAAAAAGTACATAAGGAAAGATGGTGGTGGAATGCAAAGTCCAGGAAGTCATCAAAAGAAAGGAGTGCAGGAAGAAGTTGGAGATAGAAAAGACTGTCCAGGCTAGGAGGGACTACTGGTTGGCTAACAAAGAAGCTAAGAAAGAAGTTGCAATAGCAAAGAGTAGGGCATTGGAGGCACTCTACCAACTTCTGGAAAGTGACTCAGTAAGTGGCACAAAGAAACTATATCAGGTTGCAAGGCAAAAACAGAAAGATAAAGAAGATAGTCAGACAACCTTCATAAGGGACGCCAACAACAACCTGCTCACCAGTCCACAACACATCAAAGGCAGATGGAAGGAATATTTCCAGCAGCTTCTGAATGAAGAAAAACCCCCACAGAAGCTGTACTGCCCCAGAAACAGTCTATGATGAAAGAAGAAGAGGAGCCCACCATAGAAGAAATAAGAACAGCACTAAGGAAAATGAAGTCAGGGAAAGCAGCAGGCACAGATGAGGTCACAGCAGATATGATAAAGATGCTGGGTGAGATAGGGGAGAAATGGCTCCTGAGGGTACTAATAGCAGTGTGGAGAGAAAGGCATATCCCAGATGACTGGAGAATAAGCATACTTGTGCCAGTGTACAAGAACAAAGGGGACATCAACAACTGTGGCAATACAGAGGGATCAAACTCTTATCACATTGCATGAAATTTCTGGAGAGGGTGATTGATAAATGGATACACAGAGTAGTAGAAAGTAAGATGGGAAATGAGCAGTTTGGCTTCAGGTCAAGATGCAGCACAATTGGCCCAATGCTTGCAGTGAGACAGATACTTGAGAAGAAGCTAGAGATGAGGACAGAGGCCAACTGGGCTTGGAGAAAGCATATGACAAGGTCCCAAGAAAGCTCATCTGGGCAGTACTGTGGTAGTTTGAAGTTCTAGAAATATTGGTAGAATTGGTGCAGGCTATGTACAAGGACCCAATGACTCAAGTACGAACAGTGTTCTGTCTCACAGAGGGGTCCCCAGTGGAAGTGGGTGTACACCAGGGTTCAACTCTGAGCCCACTGCTGTTCATACTGGTGATGGACTACATTAGCAAACAGGTCGGAGGGGACAGATCAACAAAGTTGCTGTATGCAGATGATGTGGCATTACAGCTGACTCTGAGCTAGAACTTCAGCAAAGGATAGGAGAATGGAATGCAAAACTGAAGGCACATGGGATGAAACTAAGCACTGATAAGACAGTGGTAATGGAAACAAATTGTGGAAATCAGAAGAAGCTGAAAATAGAGATAGAAGGGAAGATAGTGAAACAGGTAAACAGCTTCAAGTACCTGGGAGGGGTGGTTGAGAAGGAGGGAAGTCTGAATGAAGAGGTCAAAGCTAGAATTAGAGGGGCTGCAGCCAACTGGCATAGAGTGTCAGGTGTAGTCTATGACAGAAGAATGCCAAAGAAACTGAAAAGTAAGGTGTACAAGATGGTGGTGCAGCCAGTACTACTGTATGGTACAGAAACCTGGGCAGTAAAGACAGAACAGTTGAAGGATCTAGAGGTGATGGAAATGAAGTGCCTGAGAAGAGTGGTAGGATGCACACTGTGGGCAGATGAAGAAATGAGGACATAAGAGCAGAAGCCAAAATAGCTTGAATTGCATAAAAGATCAAAGAGAGCAGTTTACAGTGGTTTGGACACGTACAGAAAAGCAGAAGACAATCTGGAGAGGAAGATTTGGACACAGACAGGAAGAAGGTAAGAGGAAGCGAGGACATCCAGCAAAGAGGTGGATAGATTGTGTGAAAGAAGATCTGCGACAGTCAGGCATAAGTGCTGAAGAAGGGAGGAGTATGGCACTGAATCAAGAGAGTTGGCAACAGTTAACATGATACCTCAACACCATGTAGAAAATAATGGGAAAAAGGGGGCTGATGATGATGATGATGATGATGACCTGTGGTGCAATGACTTGAGTACATGTGTAACTTGGAGGTTCCTAGCCCCTGATAGACAACTGACCATTATTTTCTCCTTCCTCACTTTGAGAGTGAGGCATCAGTATGTCATACAGTGGAGTCTCCTATGACTAGAGTCCTGGGTAGTGTATTGGCTTGCCTTATGAGCTTGGTAGTTGAGCATTCACTAGATGTGGTTGTATGTATAAGGTTATGTGTTATTTCTGTTGAGTGCTTTCAGGTGTGTTGAGGATAATTTTGCAAGTGGAAAGTCTGGGAGGTCTTTGGGTAGACCGCATTTAAGTGCTTCAGCATAAGTAGGTCTGTGAGGGGTGCACACTATGTGTATTGGGTGAAGCATGTGTGTTTCCGATAACCATAGGGATATGATGAGCATTGTTTACAAGAGTTTTGTCTCCAGACACATTATGTATATACATACTTTACTTACTGTATTTGTTTCTTTGAGGATTAAGTAGTTGTCAATGAACATTAGACAATTGATACATTGTTTCAATATACCCACATCCACCAAACTGGCTATGGAGAAATTGGGAAAGTGCAGATCTGTAATCCCAGGTCCTTTATTGGATGAGCTACAGGGGTGAGGTACATGAGATGTTAAAAGTGTGCTGATTAAGGGTGTTTTTGAGGTTAGAGACTAGACTAGACTAGGGTATATAATAATAAATTCAAGGGCAGTGCTCCTCAACTCACAAACTAGCTGCTCTGTGCTACTCAATGAGCAAAGTAATTGCTATGCACTCACAAAATTACAGGTACAGTTTCAGACCTGGTTTTATAGGGAAACCTGGATTTCTACGCATCTGTGCCTGTAGCCTGCTCCTAGTCATTCCTGTTGATTTCTTAGGCTTTTGACACTCAACATCAGGTGTTTTATCAACATAACCAGTCATGGTGTCCCCATTTTTCAGTTTATAAAGGAGTGTGAACACTAACAAACAATGTCTCTACTACTTGCTTGCTTCTTAACAATTATAGCAATTTCACTCCTTAGCAGATATTTAGGCTGCAATAATACTCTACTTTTTATCACATCCCACAGAAGTTATTGACCTGCCTGCACATGCTCAGTGGGCATTGCAGGTGCACATTCAAGTGCACATAGGTAAGGAAGCAACTTACTGTGGTTTGAATCCTAGCCATAATGAGTAAAAACAGTGATTTAGGAACAATAATTACTTGTTGCCTCATCGGCATAAATGACACATTAGAAGCTACAAAATGTTGCGATATAAGCACCTGCAGCCTTCATGCTACAGATAGACTGCAGTCCAGCAACCACAAAGCAGTAGAAGTGTCAGTGACACAACAGGTAACCCACTTGCCTTTAGTGCAGAAGGCTGTGAGTTCTCTTCCCACACTAGCTTTGTCAGTTCATGATACTGAAGTGCAGCGTAAGATGTATATGCTATACTCCTGAGTGTGTTATCCTTCAGATGAAATATTAAATATATCTGCCTGAGATGCTGGAAGTTCAGGGAGACATAAAAGATCAAAAATAGTAGGGGAAGTTTTCCTGATACCCTGCTTAAATTTTCCAAAATGGTATTGTGATGCCCACTACTGCTGCCAATATATGATGGCCACCAATAAGTGACGTCCCCACGTTGGGCCAGTAATCAAGGAGCCTGAATCCTCACCACTGACACTGGAGAGGAACGTGCACTTGGGACTACAGATGGATACACTCAGTATTTTCAGATGCAGACCTCTCTGCATAAAGTACAGTTTGCCTTAAGAGCACACTTAAGTGGAGTGGGAGGTTGTCATAATGGTTAAGGTGTTTACCTTACAAATATAAGGTGCAGGGTTTGATTCTCACATGGGGTAATTGGCTAGGCTGAAAATGGCCTACAAGAGCAGTTAGCCTAGTACTAATCTATGAATCTATGAACCTATGAACACAGGTAACACACTCAGACCAGGTCTGGGTGTCTCTATATCTGTCTCCCTCCCGGTCCCTAATAAGACTCCCCACTGGTACAGCTGTAGGGTTAGGTTCTCAGCCAAGTGCCCAAGCCAAGTCCCCCACACCCTTTACATAAAGCTAGTGCTTAATTTTCACACACACACACACACACACACACACACACACACACACACACACACGCACACGCACACGCACACACTCACACACACACACACACACACCTGGGAAAAGCTGGCACAGATCACCCGCTTTATCAACTTTGGCCAGACTATAAGGTAGTTATCACTGCCACCACTCAGTTACTATAAGGCTCTTAAAAGAGTATCCAATTATACTGTGCAATATTAATACTAATGCAAATGGTAGCAGTTCACCAAGATGGCTAGGCCTTCTGGAGTGGATCACACAGTGTCAGCAAATAAATATAAGCACTCTCTAAGGTTAGATACTTTCTAGAAGGACCAGCCACAATAAAAGTTTTAAATATATTTAATAATAAATAATAAAAGTACATGAAAATAATGGATATATATTCACAGTATATTCACAGTAAACCAGAGAGTTCAGATCACAGGAAATATGGAAAAGAATATTGATGGACAAATTCAGACAAATAAAGAAAACCAATATCTAAACTAAGCTTCACTATATTCCTGACTGAATATTAAAGAATTACTGTTCCCTAGTTACATTGCTTACTACCACAAGGTGAGATGCTGTGGGTGAGGGTCTTTCTAATTAGGCTTTACAAACAGAATACTCAATACTCAGTACTATGAGATTTCTGTTTGTAATATCTAAAATATAATTTCCAAGAGGGCTGACAAAATGAACTCATCTGACTGTAGATTCTCACAGTATTTTCTTTGAAGCTGAGACAGGAAATGTTGGATATTATGAATATAAGGCTGAAATTAATTCTGTTGTAAATATGCTGAAAGAAAAAGTTTGCTTGAATATATGTATAGAGTTTAAAATGTGCATTCATACTATATGTATAACAGACAGGCTTCTCTTCACAGCATCAAAAAGAAAATGCCTACCAAAGCAATATTGGAAAACAAGCATTACATGGTTTTCTCATGTTTGCAGAACAAATATCTATTAACAGACATACTTTTTTATAAATTCAGCAATATGTGATGTTTTTTCTATAGGAACAGCTTATACAGATGTTTCCTTTCAGAATGGCATCCTCACATCAGCAAAAGTGCTTAAATCACAAAAGGACAATAGAAAAGTCTAAAAACCGACATTATGTGACTTCCCACAGAAGGCCAGAAAAACATACCAAGAGGAAATAACAATTGTGTGCGTGACTAGCTCTCTATATAGCAATTGTAGTAATTCAGTTATGTGAGAGAAGGACAGAGAGAGGTATTTTGTATTTGTCATCATTCATATCTGTAATGAAGGAAAATTTTGTAAATATATGTTACAAATCTGACAGACTACGTTTGGTTTGTTATAAAATAAGTTATTTGTAACTGTGCTTATAGCTGCAAAATATATTTCTTTATCAGTTTGCAATTTGAAAGGCTTGGTGCTTTAAACAGACTACAGATGGAGTCATGCAAAGTTCTGTGCATCTGATTCAGCAGTAAACAGCCAGCAAGACTGTGTGTCTTAAGAAGACTTTGGATCCAGCAGGCATAGGAGCAGAGCACGTGAATTAAAATAAAATTTTCAGGAAATTAACACAGACAGCCACAATACACATCCAAATGTTTATGGTAGTGCATGGGGCCACCCTCTTTTCACTGAGCTAATGGACAAAGTCTCTTCCCTAGACCCAGTGCCTCCAGTGCTACTCAGCACTGTGGGGTGACTTTTAAAGGTTTAACAACTCATTTACATTTCCTTATTTTTCCTAAAGTTAACTACAGCTGTGCCAGTATTCTCTATTAAAACATATACATTTAATTCAGCTACAATAATACAGGTACATTTCTCTTCATTTCAGCAGAGTGCACTGTTGATATATTTCACCACAAGCAACACTCACAAATACATTTTCAGCACAAGCATCGATACAAAATCAGTTTGATATACACATGACATAACAGTTCTAATAATTTTGCATCACAGGCATCTTGTACAAATCACTTAGATATTAAAAGGACATATGATTCTTTATAAAACTCCAGCTGGCTATAATGGTACTTGCCCATATAATCACAGGTATAAATACCACCCTGAAAAGAGACTATTAGCCAATGCAAGAGGTAAGTCTTACAACCCCTGTTATTTGTCACTATGTAATACTAAGGTAATAAATGCTTGTTTGGTTAATTAGTTGGAAGTATGGTACTCTTAAATAGGTGCATATGTTACAGATTAGTGGTACATCCATACGGCTTGTGTGAGGGGTTTGCATCCTTTTTTGGCTACAGTACCATGGTAGGATACATATTTCTGTGCAGTAATGCAACAAACTGCAGTGCATGTACTGTTCTACTTTGTTATGTAATCTAGCCATAGGTCTAGTAGAAATACAGAGCCATTTTCATTGTTATGTCAGTTACACCTTGGTAATCACTGTTGCTCTTCATATGATACAAATGATGACCTGTTCATTATGGGTGCTATGGGTGGGGTGGAGGAAATCAAGTGTGTGTGTGTGTGTGTGTGTGTGTGTGTGTGTGTGTGTGTGTGTGTGTATATCTATATTTATATCTACAGCTATATCTTTATCTATATCTATATCTGTATCTATAGTATACAGTATATGTATAGGGTCCCGTACAATTCTTTGAGGAGTTGAAGCTGGTATAGCTGACGACAATCAGCTGATCCCTTATTCAGTGGGAGGTCACCGTACAGTGGGGATTAGAGAAGTTACACTTTCTCCACTTGATTGCAATCTATGAGTTGGTAACTGGTAGCATGTTACAGACCACCCTCCCAATCTCAGGAACCCCACTCAGCCTTCCTGAAGACATTGGAGGATATGAATCTATCACAAAATACCATCATACTGGGAGACTTCAACTACCCAAACATAGATTGGGTACATTATTCTAGCCCTAATACCCTAGCCCAAAGGTTCCTGGAATTCATAAATTCAAATGCACTGGAACAACTAGTCACCTCTCCCACTAGGGGAGATAATATACTAGACCTTATCATCACAAACATGGGGACAAAATGCTCCACACTGGAGGTATACCCCTCACTAGTGAGATCTGACCACAAACTAATCACCCTGGATATACATATCCCACCTCCACCCCCAGCACAAACGACCACAGTGAAAAACTTCTCAAAAGCAGACTTCACTCTTCTTAAGACTGAGATGGTATCCTTTAAGCCCACTGAGCCAGTGGATACCACATCCCATAATGCCAAATCCTTCACAAATGCTTTCTATGGACATCTCCAAGAATGCATGGATCATGCAATCCCGAATAAATCCAAGTCCCTCTCCACCAAAGGCAAGTGTCCTGTCTGGTGGACCTCAGCCATTAACAAATTGTATAACAAAAGAAGGAAGCTACTGCACGTCAGAGCAAAATCCCATAAAGGGAAGACATCTCTGATCAACATTAGCAGAAAACTACGTTCTCTCATAAAAACATCCAGGGCCAACTTTGAGAGAATAATCGCTAAGGACACTAAAGATAACCACAAAGCCTTCTTCAGCTATGTTAGAAACCTGGGTGGAAACCCTCAGATATGCTCAGAGTTAGTTCACAACAACAAAAAATACACTGAACCCACAGATATTGCCAACATTCTGACTGACAGGTTCAGTGCAAATTTCTCCCCTCCCTCACCCCCAAAAGAAGAAATACTTATCCCAGCTGAATGTAATCTCTCTGTCATCTCAGATGTCCAAATGAGAACCGCCCTAAACAAAGCTAAAAATACAGCATCAATGGGACCTGACGGTATCCCGGGTTGAGTGCTACATGAACTCCAAGAGGAACTAAACCCGCACATAAAAATGCTATTTAACCTTAGCCTTACTACAGGATATGTACCTGAACACTGGCGTACAACAACAGTGGTCCCACTCCACAAAGGATGTACCTCTACAGACCCTGGGAACTACCGCCCCATAAGCTTAACCAGCCTGGTCTGCAAAGCTATGGAAAGAATCATTATGGAACTCATTAAAAAGAGACATAGGGGACCTACAGACACTTGACCCCACCCAGTTCGGCTTTGTAAAGGGCAGATCCTGCCTTTTGAACCTGGTTGACTTTTTTGAAACAGTCACTAGAGCCATTGATGAGGGCAAAGCAGTCCATACAGCCTACCTGGACTTGGCTAAGGCCTTCGACACAATATCCCACTCAGGCATCATAGATAAGCTCAACAGCTTAAATGTAAACCCTTATGTCACTAGATGGGTTGCAAACTGGCTAAAGGACAGAACCCATAAAGTTAAAATCGCTGGAGCAATGTCAGACTCAAAGCCAGTCACAAGTGGTGTCCCACAGGGATCTGTCCTGGGACCCCTCTTGTTCGGCATTTATTTCTCAGATGTTAAAGCAAACATGGAAGGGTTGTGGCTGACAAAGTTCGCAGATGACTGCAAACTAGGCGCCATAGTCGATACATCAGCGGACACATACATCCTACAAAAAGACCTCACAGAAATGGACAACTGGTGCCGGAGTCACGGCCTTAAACTAAATGCCAAAAAATGTATAGTCATCCCCTTTGGGAAAAACAAAGTACCCACAAATTATCACATAGACAGCAACCCACTGAGTATGGAAAAAGTAATCAGAGACCTAGGGACCCAAGTTGACAGCGACCTCTCATTTGACAATCACGTTGCCAAAGTGGTTAGAAAAACATTCTACCTTGCACACCTCATCATGAAGGGATTCACATCCAGATTCAAGGATGTCATTGTACCCCAATACTCCTCCCTCATCAGACCCATGATTGAGTACAATGCCCCATTTGGTATGTACCTCACCCGGCATTTGCAACAGCTGGAGAGACCACAAAAGTACCTCACCAAGAGTATCAAGGGTCTCCAACATATGTCTTATTCTGCCAGACTAAAGAAACTTCAGCTCTATTCAGTAGCATACCACCTGCTCAGAGGTAATCTCTGCCTGATGTACAAGGCCATGTCCAATCAGGATCTGATGGACATGCTCCACCTCAAAAAATCCAAATCCATCAGGACCACGAGAGCTAAAGACTTAAACCTCGGCACAAGTATGAATAGGACATGCTGGAGGGATAGATTCATAACCCAGAGGCTTCCCATGCTTTGGAACAAGATCCCAGTTCATATTAGGCAGAGCCCCTCACTGACTCTCTTCAAGAGAAATCTTGATGAGTGGATGGGAGATCGTAAGTTTACCCCAGGGGTCACATCTGTGTCACTGCTAGACAGGGTCACAGTAAACTAATTCTATTATATAAGGGGACCTTCATTGTGTCACTACTAGACAGAGGCACAGTATTCTAAATTTATTCTGTACATTTTTGTACCATTTCATGGGGTGGCAAAAGCCACATCACTATGGCTAGGCTTACAAATGCCCCAGGGCAGATAGACTAGCACTAAACTATGAAACTATGAAACTATATATAATTAGCAGGTGTTATAGGGGTGCAGGGGGGCTTAACTCCTTCAGAAAAGTAGATTTTGTTTCACTTTGAATCTTTATGACTGAAACGTTTTGAGTGTTTTTAGGCATTCAAAGTTTTAATACTTCCAACATCTGTGATACACGTGTGTGTGTGTGTGTGTGTGTGTGTGTGTGTGTGTGTGTGTGTGTGTGTGTGTGTGTGTGTGTGTGTGTACATCAATCTATATAAATAGATAGATAGAGAGATAGATAGATAGATAGATAGATAGATAGATAGATAGATAGATAGAGAGATATACTTAAGAAATCATCTGCTGCCTCCCTTCTATATCTGTGGCCTTAGCAGGGTCCAGTTAGTAGACGCTTGTGCTGTACCTTTCAGAGCTTGACCACCCAGCCAGAATATCTATTATAGATGCCCCAGGTGAGTGTGTTTTGACTTAGTCAAGTACATGTGTACTTCAGTGCAGTTTACAAACATGGCCACTTATTTTCCCAGGAACTCAGAGCTCCAGTGCAGAGACCACAAGTACAATCTATGATACCTATTATTCTGTTGTGCCACTGTATTAGTACTATTTATTAATTTAATGGGATTATGTTATTGTTGACAGTTCTTAGTGAGTGTGGGTACTTTGTTTTGGTGTTTACGCAGGTGAAGGGTTATCTGGGTAGTCCAATGTAGATATACCACTACCTGATGTTGGAGACATGTAGGGCTCTAATGATGGTGACAGCCAAATCCCAGCATGGTGGGGGGTCATGGTGTCAGTGCCTTGCATAGGCAAAGTGGCATCCACATCCCCATCTCCAGTCTAAGGATATCACTTCCATACCTTGTCAAACCCAACACTGAAAAAAAAAGAAGACATTATACTACAGACAGACCTACCTGGGACAGCTTTCTTCCCCTTTGATGAACTCCCCTTAGGTTACTGCATGTTCCACTGAGAAAGCAGAACACATGGGTGAACATCATACTGTCGGTGTGCATGATATAAGTACTGTCCCCCACCTGACCTGGCTGTCTCAATGACTACAATCCAGGGTACATCAAAGGCCATAATATACAGGGTCATAATACATGGATATGTGGATTCCACCATAGTCTTTGCTCTCCTGGTAGAGATTGCTTGAGGTCTGCATGGTCACCTCCTGTAGGGCAATGACAACAGGTGCAAGTCATGGACCAATGACGTAGGGAGTTTGCATGAAGCAGGTGTCTCTATGTATCCAGAAATCATGGCAAACACACTTCCCATGCCCAGTGTACCTCTGTCTCCAGTGTTGAGAAACATCCTGGAAGGGGGTGGGGGGTTATGGTCAAGCAAATGTATTTGTCACCATTTCCACTCTGCTATTCAGTATTGAGGGAAGTATACTGCGATGTGGACATCCACGCAGGCTGGGTGCTCCTACGGAGTCAATCCATGGCATGGGCCACCATTCATATCTGTGGCAGTCCCTCCCTTCCTGACCAGTATATTCCAGTCTCCCCAACCATACTTACAGGTCTAACACCCACACAAAATGTTATGTTTAAATGGGTCTATTTCACATACCAGAAATACCATACGATTGAATTTCAAATAACCGAGACCACATAGCCGAAATTTCTCAACATTGAAAGTTCAATTAACCAACTTTTATATGCCATAACCCATAAAACCAAATACTAAATAGTTGACAAAGAGCAATGAAACATACAACATATATATCCATAGACAGCAAGATTATCCAAAGGTCTTTGCACAACAAGACAAGATAACTCCATCACCATAACTCTGCAAAATGTGCATCAACATTTCTGAAGATCAGTTTACCACTGTAACTGCAAAATGTGCAGACACATTTCTGAAGATCAGTCCACCACTTTAACTCTGCAAAATATGCATAAACATATTTTACTCCCATCTGTACAAGTCTGAAAGTAGGCTAAGTAGTGAAGAAGAAAAACTGCTTTAAGAATACTTTCAAGCATAACAGTGCATAAAGTTCCAAAAGTTTAAACAGAAAAACCCCATAACATACAATGTAAGACCAAACGGTATACAACACACTGCATCTTCAACAGTTTAGCTATTTCACAACTGTGTCAAATCCATGCTCAGAAAGAAGATGAAACACACAATGGCAAATAAAATTGTAAGCTGTTAGGGACTACTTTGACATGACAGAAAAAACTAAAGGCACTGCTTTGCTATGACTACCATATTTTACCAACCCATGCACAATATAGCTGATGGCAGTTAACCCCTTATGGAAGAATGTCCCATCCATTAGCCATATAGTGGTGTTGCTGAAATCATATAGATTGCTGACCATTGTAAAGACTACCACAGTGTTGTCTGTTATTATATCGCACACAGTCTTATGAACAAATGTTCCAGTCTTCAATGGGTAATCATCAAAGTCTATATTACTAAGGTCTATATTACTAAGGGTGAGCACTTCACTTCCATCTCTTCTACTACATTTTCTTCTTATCCATGCTATTTGTTGCAGCAGTACTTTTCTGTTGGGTAAACTATGTACAGAATCTAAAGAAGTGGATGTCATAGCATGTTCTACCAATAAACAAGTGGTATCTCCGCTGAATTTTGCTCTCACATTTAAATCACTACAGACAACATACTTTTCTACTTCCCCAGGGACACCAGAGTGATTGTGTCCAACAGATTTCTCAAGTTTTCACCATTGGGGACTACACTGGTTACAGCCCTTCCATTGCATTTGTGTGCTGATTTGTATTTATATCCCCAATATTTTTTATTGTTGCTGCACCTCTCTAAATGATACAGATAACCATATAGCACAAGGATTTTCTTACTTTTCTGATATGTAACAGTGCAGTAAACATTACCGACTATCCCAGGAGCTTCCTGTAATGTGTCTGCCCTATTGACTTCAGTACCAAGTACAAAATTTTAAACATACAGCGTAGTATTTATACAGCACCACTTCAGAACTACGTAGTGAATGAAGTCGATGTCTTACATGGTCAGCCATACAAAAGTCAGTTAATTGAACTTTCAGTGTTTAGAAATTTCGGTGGTCTCACTTATTTGAAGGTTGATCATATGGTATTTCGGGTATGTGAAGTAGACCCGTTTAAATGTACCAATGCACACATGATTCTCCATTGCTGACAGCTGTGTGACCTGATTCCATGTCCCTCAACACCTCTGCCTTTGATGATAACTGTACTTTTCCATCTGTATTCTGTTACTTGGGTAGCTCGTGTCTGATAGTCAGTGTGGCCAGTCTTTTCATGGAGTAGCACAGTATGGATGAAGATTTGCATGGATCACTTTTTTTTTTTTTGTATAATGTTTAACTCCAGCCCATAGTTATGAGCCAAACTCTACCTCTTAGCAAGTGCCAATGCATACTGTAAGTGCCTTCATCTGGTATAGTCTTCCCCTGCAGCTGGTTTCTCCACAACCTCCTCATCCATTACCTCCACCACTGCTGACTCTGTGACATCCTCCTCCTAAATGTGTCTAAAGCAAGACATAAAGAAAACTCACAGAAGAGATAGGCTCCTAACTCCATGTTTTCCCAGCCAAGGAAATAAGTTACCGATACAGGTCAATGTAGTAATGTTAAGGTTAGTCTTGATAATTGGATGTGTAGACACAGCTTTACACCAGGAATGCCATGTACAGCTCTGCTCAATTTGGGATATGAATATTATTAAATGCTTGAAAAGGGAGGCACACCCTTCTGAGTGTCACTACTTAAAGATGTGTATGGCTAGGAGCCTTATTATACTTGCGACTGCTTTCTAGTATTGTTCTTATGTGTTTATGTTCATATGCGTGTACAATAATACTACATAACATAGCACATGTTGAGACTATCTTACTGTGTGGCAGAGTCATACTGCAGGGGCTTCTCCATGTTCATCCAGGCAAAGCAGGCTTTCAGCAAGCCAAACACACGGATCACCCATAAGAGTCACAGGGCATAGTTTATCCATTGTCTACCATGGTCTCTAGGTTCCTGATAGATGTCATTATCCATGGCTCCAGTGCACATAGGAATCACCAATAAGATGCTCCTAGGTAGAATAACCCCATCCTAACTCCTGATATATGTCGCATGTGTGCCATAAATTTGAGTCATGGACTGCAAACATATAGCACATTATCCTCATGCATTAAAGACTACACTGCAGTCAAAAGCATGGAAACACTTTCAGTTGACATACCTTGTCTCTACTCCCCACGTTTTGCCTTTATTGCAATGTGATGCGGTATATGGCTCCCCCACATACCTCAGACAAATGGTCTATATCATAGAAAATCAGCATGGTGTTGGCTCTTCCAGCTGTGGTCTCATTCACATGCTACCTCATGGCATTGAGGAACTGGTGGAACTATCCTTGAGGCAGATGACTGCGATACACCCACCATGTCTTCTGTTGGTAACTGAAAAGCCCCCATAGTTAGTATAATCTCAATCACATATACCAATATATCTGCAGGGATAGGTACTCCGTGTACCCACTGGTGTGCATATGTGGGAGACATATCTTGACAAGCTTTTGCATGGTGACTGTCCACTCAGCAGTGGTCCACAATTTTAGTGTCACAGAGGATATGATATGTTAGCTATAGATGGATGACATGGTACCACTGAGAGTGGCACCATACTGTACTGTGGATACCCATGGCAAGTAAAGCCTTTTGGACTTAGTGGTTTACCTGTGAGGTGGCTGTCATATATGTTATTGCAATCCTTCTACTGTAACTCCAGGATTTTACTGCAGGTATTAACTCAGGAGCTAGTATTTGATGGCATAGTATTTATATCAGAATTGTCCCGCCATGTTGTTCATGCCCATTTGCATTCACTAGTGCCCTCATTTTAATAATGTTACTCATTGCTATATCATTATTCCCCCCTGCTCAAGCTTGTTACTTTGAATTGCCCCTACCCTGCAAGAGGCTGTTCTTTTTGCAAAATCACTTCATTTGACAGACAAAGAAATGTTTCTTATTCCCATGGTGTTTATAAAAGTAGCAGCAACACTCTCTATTTTTGCAAGTTTCATACCAAAAATAAGTATCCACCATAAGCAGGAATAAAAACAAGCAATGTTCTTCTTTGACTGATATACATTTGAAGACACTTATAACCCCAAAATGTAGCAAGCTGGTTGATTTTCATGTTAAATCTCTTCTTGAATGCACAGATGTTGTCTTTCATTGGAAAGCAGAGCTACATTAGCTTGTAGTGAATCATTCATGTAGGAGTAAAGAGCTAAACACAGCAGTTCAGTGCAAGCACAGAATAAGCAATGTGCAATACTTGGGAGGGAAAGTGCAATTGTACCATTTTTGCAATTACCATAGCAGACTTCCAGCAGTGACTCTTCAATGTGGAATGTAGTAGTATGTTTTCTTTTTGAAAAATTAGTTTATCTACACACCCAAGCATGCACATGTACCAGAGATGCACACAAATCTATGCCTTTGACAAACAGCTGCTTTTCTCTGAGAAATAATGTGGTCTAGTCCTAACCTTCTTTCCAGTTTGTGCCAGCATTTCTTAAATGATCATTTGCAGTTAGTTGTGTTTTTTCCCAGGTGGAAAGATAGGCATTAGTATACCTGGAAAGTGTTATTAGAAAAGCATGAAAGATTTAACTTAATTAATACTGTTTCCATTTATTATTTCTGGTATGCCTAGCACCATCTGCAATGGTACAGAGTCCCTTGTCTATCTGTATTAACATAATACCAACGTTAGTGTGACATGATAGTATAACACTATCCTGGTAGAAGTTTGTCCCTAGCCTGGCCCCCTCATACAGGACAGGCAGTGTCATCAGAGCGGTTCATGTGCACATAATTCCTACGAGCAGTCTTCAGTATTTATATGTCAGCACTTACCCATTGTCTTGACTCGGCTGAAACCCATAGTCTGCATTATATGGTCCCAGGCAAAAAGGGTCCATTCAGTCTTCTCTCCTGCTTATCTTCTGACTCTAACTAAAGTTGAATCAGAATTTTATGCAACCTAGTACAAATTTCTTAAGCGTAATTTATAAAAAGCATAAGAAAAGACACACGCAAAAATGTGCTTTTATTTTTCTGTTGAATTCTTTTCTTGTCAAGATAAGTTATGGACGTTCTGTCCAGTGAATCACAGTGTTGGCATATTTGAAAGCATATTATCAAGACATGTTGTGCAGTTAATACCCATCTAAATCTTGCCCTTCTACACATCAGAAATTTAGTTTAGTGCATCATTTACAGACAGACCAGGATAAGCGCTAGTAGTCAAGGAAGAAATCTGAATAGTGATTTACATTGCAGTACTTGGTTCTGAATCCAGAATATCTATTTGCAAATAATAAGCGTGTTAGGACTGCCTGTTGAAGTAACAAGATCTTTTTCATTTTCTAATAAACTCTTCAGAATAAGTCTTTATTTTTTTAATACCCTGTCTTCCTGTATTGTCTGAATTACAATGCTAACTTGCACTGCATGTGACACACACATACAAAGTGTTATAATATATTCATTTTACATGGCAAATGGAAATTTCTAGCAATGCATGTTAACATCAGCAGAAAAAAGGGCTAGGTATGTTTAGCAACTGCTAAGATACTAGAACTAAGTATTTTATCCATATTTCAAAGTACAGGCCAACATTAATTTAAAAGCAACTACATAGTTCTATTATGGACAAAGTATAAACAGGTGTTTAAAAGTTTCATTCATTTTCTATGACCTCATGTCCCTAGGCATGATCTCTCAGTATGAAAATATGACATTTTGTACTAACTGCTGGAACTATGCAGGCTGTATCTACTTAATCTTGCCCATCAGCTTACGACATATAGCTACCACATAGGTGGCAGCCCCCTTAATACAGAAGAGGTAATAAGAGATCTGGGGACCCAGGCAGATAGTAATCTCTCCTTTGACAATCATATTGCCAAAGTAGTTAGGAAATCCTTATATGTGGCCCATCTAATTACTAAAGGCTTCACATCTAGAAATAAAGAGGTTATAGTGCCCATCTACTTGTCACTCATTAGACACATCATGGAGTACAATACCCCATTTGGGATGTACCTCACAAGACACTTCCAACAGCTGGAAAGACCACAAAAGTACCTCTCCAAGAGGATTACTGGTCTCAAACATATGTCCTATGCAGCCCGACTGAAAAAACTCCGGCTGTACTCAGTGGCATATCGCTTACTCAGAGGTGATCTCTGCCTGACTTACAAAGCCATGTCCAACTCAGAATTGATGGACATGCTCTACCTAAAGAAATCCAATTCACTACGAGCCACGTGCTCTACTGAGCTAAACCTCACCACAACAATAAATAGAGCATGCTGGAGGGATAGATTCCTGTCACAGAGACTCTCCATGCTTTGGAACAAAATTCCAAATAACATCAGGCAGAGCCCCTCACTAACACTCTTCAAGAGAAACCTTGACGAGTGGATGGGTAACAGAAAATACATCCCTGGGATCACTTCATTGGCTCTGCTTGACAGAGGATCAGTTAATAATTCAATGGTGTGGTGAAAGCTGACATACTCCGGCTAGGCTTATAAATGCCCTCGGTCAGATAGCCTAGTATGTACCCATGAATCTATGAACATATAAATTGTCTCCTACTTATTCGCAATAGATTTATTAACAAAGAGCTTTCATTTATCTGATGTCTTCTCCTTTGTAGGGCTGATGAACTAATAAGGCTGGAATGAGGACTTCCTTGTGTTATTTCACAAAGCAAAAATTAAAAAAAACATTATTTCCTTGTATAACTTTACGTATATCTGAAGAGGTTGCCAAGTATGAAAAATGCTATTGCTTTGTTTATGTAAAATTATTTTTGTTTCTCATTATTTGTTTGACAGAAAGGAGTGCAAGAATGGGATTTGCAGTCAAAACAAGTTAAAGACAGTAGGGAATATGAGAATGACTTTTGGAGCAGAAATAAAAGAAAGCCAGGAAGCATAACAGTGTATAAATTATAACCTTATGGTATTCAAAAATCGGAGTGGGAAAATGGCAAAGGTGGATGATATCTTGGAAAGATAGTAGCATGAAATATTGCAACACACTCAGGATTCTGTTTGTGGTTTTACACTTTTGCTGAGTAGCTATCTAAATGCTCTAAGCAGGAAAGTTGCTAAAATAGGTAACTATGATTGTCCTGGCCTATTCTGTCCTATTTCTTAACAGAGTAAACAATACAGTGAGATATGCAAATTCTTTGATAGAGTAATTCTGCTGTTTTTTAGCTAGTAAAAGTTCCTAAGTCCTGATGTCCTTTAGATGCCTTGGCATACTTTTCTTGAAGCTATGCCCTGTCCAAATTTCTTACCAGTGAGATAGGGATAACTAATATGCAGTTTTATGTCTCCTGCATTCTGTTATTTTACTGTCTCCTGTGAACATCTGTACAAGTGGGAAAACATTACATTAGTCTACGAGTTACAGAACAAAGACACCAACAGTGTTACTTTCCATTCAAAATTTCTTATATATTGTATCACAAGTATCCGAAGTATGGAAGCAATTGCCTTTACTGTACTGACTTCCATCTTTATAGGTTCATAGGTAGGTTCATACGTAGTTACTAGGCTATTGGCCCTAGGGCCTATACAAGCCCAGCCAAAAAGGTATCCTGACTTTCGCCACCCAAGAAAATTATTTTCCTGTGCCACTGTCAGGCAGAACCACAGAAGTGATCCCCGGGATGAATTTCCTATTACCTATCCAATCATCAAGATTTTTCTTGAAGACTGCTAATGAGGAGCTCTGTTTGACAAAGATAGGTAGTCTGTTACAGAGTATGGGAAGTCTCTGGTACAGGAATCTATCCCTCGAGCATGTTCTGTTTATTGTGGTGACAAGGTTTAGGTCTCTAGAGCATGTAGCTCAGAGGGATTGGGATTTCTTTAAGTGGAGCATGTCCAACAGCTCTGGGTTTGACATAGCTTTGTATGTTAGGCAGAGATCGCCTCTGAGTAGGCGATATGCGACGGAGTAAAGCTGGACTTTTTTGAGTCAGTCTGCATAAGGCATCTGTTTGAGGCCAGTAATCTTCTTTGTGAGGTATTTTTGCGGCCTTTCCAGTTGTTGTAGATGTCTTGTGAGGTATATACCAAAATGAGCATCATACTCTATAATGGGTACAATGAGTGATGAGTAGAGGGGAACAATGACCTCTTTTTTTCCTGGATGAGAAACCTTTTGTGATGAGGTGTGTCACGTAGAAGGATTTCCTGACCACTGTGGCAATGTGATTATCAAAGGAGAGACTACTGTCCACCTGTGTCCCAAGGTCTCTTATTGCACTTTCAGTGTTAAGTAGACTACTGCCTATGTGGTAGTTCATGGGTACAGAGTTTTTACCAAAGGGGATGACAATGCACTTTTTGGCAATGAGCTTGAGACCATGGCTTTGACACCAGGCATTTGTACAATGTCCACATCGTTAGGAGTTTTGTTTATGGCTCCTAGTTTGCAGTCATCTGCAAATTTAGTTAGTCAAAGGCCTTCTGTGTTAGCCAGTACTTCAGAGAAGTAGATACCAAACAGGAGAGGACCCAGGACTGAACCCTGTGGTACTCCACTTGTCACTGGTCTGAAGTCTGATTTGGAGTCTGCTACTTTCACAGTGTGGGCTCTGTCAGTAAGCCAGTTGGCAACCTATCTTGTGACATAGGGATTTATACCTAGTTTAGTGAGTTTATCTATAATTCCAGAGTGGGGGATGGTGTTGAATGCCTTGGCGAGATCTAGATAGGCTGTGTGAACCACCTTACCCTCATCTATGGCTTTAGTGACTACTTCAAAGAAGTCTATCAGGTATAGGAGACATGATCTGCCTTTTACAAACCAGAACTGTGTGAGGTCCAGAGTTTGGAGATTCTCCAATGTCTTTGTTTATGAGTTCCATGATGATATGTTCCATGGCCTTGCAGACCAGGCTCATCAGGCTAATGGGGTGGTAGTTCCCAGGGTCTATTGTGCCCCCCCCTTTGTGGAGTGGGATAACCATCGCGGTGCACCATTCAATGGGCACAAAGCCTGAGGTGAGCCTATGATTGAACATGGTACTTAGGTGGGGTGGCAGTTCATTCTGTGGTTCATGTAGAAGGCAGTCTGGGATGTTGACAGGTCCAATGGATGCTGTGTTCCTGGCTGGCTTTTACCCATGCAGCCATGATTACAGGAACTTTGAATTCTTCTGGTATAAAGATGGGCCGTTTTAGGGAGAGAGAGAGAGGGGTAAAGTTAGCACGGAACCTATCTGCCAGGATGTTGGCAATATCAGTTGGTTCTGTATATTTAGTGTCATTGTGCTGTAACTCAGAGCAGATCTGAGTGTTGCCATTGAGATTCTTGACATAGCTATAGATTGCTTTGTGATTGTCTTTAGAATCAGTAGCAATTTTATTTTCATAACTAGCTTTGGAGGATTTTATGAGGGATCTCAGCTTCTTACTAAGGCTGACCAGGGAGTTCCTCCAATCATGAGATTTGAATCTTTTTTGCAACATTTTCTTTCTTCTGTTGTAGAGTTTGTTTATGGCAGAAGACCACCAGATTGGTTTCTTTTTTTTGGAGGATAACATCTTGATTCTGTTAGGGATAGCACGATCCATACACTCGTGTAAGTACTTATAATGTGCATTTGTGTAGGATTCAGAAGTCATACCTCTATTGTCCATCTGCATGGGTGTCATGAAGTTTGACACTTCTATCTTAAGAAGCGTGAAGTTGGCTTTGGAGAAATTTGTTACGGTTGTTTTCCTAATGGGGGGGGGGGTGGGAGCAGGATGTGGATGTCTAGGGTGATTAGCTTGTGGTCAGATCTGACCAACGAGGAGCTGACCTCTGGTGTGGAACACCGGTCATCCATGTTGGTGATGACCAGGTCTATGATATTGCTGCCCCTGGTGGGGGTGAATAAATAAGTTGATCCAAGGCATTGGAATTTATGATTTCCAGAAAACGTTGAGCAAAAGAGTTGGTACAAGAGTAGTTTTCCCAGTTAATTGTAGGGTAGTTGAATTCACACATTATTAGAGTGTTGGGTTGTACCTTAATATTTTATAGTGTATCAAGAAAAGAGGAGTGGGAATCCTGGGGCATGATGAGGGGTATGTAGGAAGCTACAATCTGGATTGCGGTTTTGCCCAGAGTTGGTTGAACTTGGATAATCTTGGATGCATTATGCTGAGCAACTAGCTTAGAGGTGTGCATATCCTTAATTAATATGGACACACCTCCACCTTTAGTGTTTTGGTTTGGGTTTGGTGGCCGAAAGGTGTGGCATGAGTTATAGCCTGGTAATGCAGGGGTGCTCTCTGGAGCTTTGAACCAGGTCTCTGTCACTGCACAGATGTCACTGTTCTCTGTTTTAAGGAGCGCCTCGAATGAGTGCATTTTGAGGTTTAGATTTCTAGCATTGGGTAGCATTACCCTCAGATTTTGCTTGCTTGTACCTGTTATGGTGGTGGATTTGTCATTTGAACCTTGCCTAAAAAAGGCACTATAGGGGTGGCAAGAGCCTTTGCCAGTATCCAGAATCCCAAGGGCGACAGGTGCAGGCCATCTTTGGCAAAGCAGCATGGTCTGTCGCTCATGTCACCCTAGGCAGACAGATACTGGATTCTCTTAGAATGGTACCAGAAGTTTAGCCAATTGTTAAAGTCAATCATTTTGTCCTTGTACTGTGGTATCAGTCTGGGTAATGGCAGGATGCTACTCAGGGCTAGGATCATACCTGCCTGGGCTACAAGATTGGAGAGCTCCTCCATGTCTCTTTTCATGTAGTCCAGGGAGGTACGTCTCAGGTCATTCACATCAACATGGACAATGACAGAGTCATATTTGTACTTGTTGTGGAGTGACCTGAGTGCATGCATTATGTGGCAGATCCTGCCACCCAACAGGCAGCTGACAGTAACTTTTTCCTTGTTTAGCCTGGTGAGTGGAACATCAGTGTGCCTGACTACAGAGTCACCTATGATTAGAGTGTTGGGTACGTTATGCCTTATGGGCTGTAATTGAGTGGCACACTGAATATGTGGTCTATGTGTCATTTGGGTTGTGTTGGGGGGGTGGAGGTTGCTTGCATTTCTGCTCTGGAGGTCTCGGTTGCTTGGGCAGATTTTTACTGAGAGCCTCCGTGAATATAGGTGTGTGTTTTGTGTTTCTGTATGTGTGTTTTGGTGGTATAGGTTTTGAGTGACTATATGATGAGTGTGGTGCGGTGCAAGTGTTTACCGTCTCCTCTTGACTGTCTAGTCCAGTCTTCGGTGAAGAGAGCTTAGCTTCCAGTTTGGCTATATAAGTGCATCTTTCACAGGTCGTAGTGTTGGGTGGTAGGAGGAGAGGGTTGTCTGTGTACAAGAGGCAATTGCTGCATTGTCCCAAGATGCTCAGATTCATCGGGTAGACAGGAGAAAACACCAGGAGCTAACCTTTAGACATGCCTGAATAGGTATTTATTTATTAAGTACTAAAAACTGTTTTACTCTAGATAAGCGAGGAAAGTTGAATGCTGTAGTAATTTGTAACTTATTTAGTACTTACAATGAGTTCTGAACAAGTGCTGAGCTCAAAGAAAGATATGAGTACTAAAACTAAAAAGCTGGCTAGTTGCAAGGGAAAATTTGAAGAGAAGACTTTATGGCTCCAGGAATAGTTTAACCCTAGTTAAGTGTGTGTGTTTGGGGGGGGGGGGGCTCAGGAGCTCACAAACAGTCCTGGACACAGCAAATGCATATCTGGACAAGACCTGCCACAGGAGAGGGTGGAAGCAAGCTTAGAATTTTTTTCAGTAAAAGTGGAAATGGAGAAAGCAGGAACAGAAGTTAATTCAACGTTAAGAATCTGAGTGTATTAGCCTTCACAAATGTTCTCTATTAAATTGAATGAACTAATGACACTAGACTGGGAGGAGTATCACAGATCAAATATACAGTATGGGCTGGCAACTGCAAAGCCACCAAGTATAAGAACACCACAACACTAGGGAGGGTGAGTGGGAAAAATTACAATTCCTAGCTGTAGCCACTAAATGAAAGTTTTAAACAGATCAAGGAGCAAGCAGACTCTAGAAAATTATTTTAACTGCAAACAGACAATTATAGTAATGCACACTACTACAATTCCTAGCTGTAGAACACAGAAACCTCAAAAAATCAAAAATGCACAGAAAAGCTCAGATAGAGCACTCACAAACAGAAAATACAACTCTCAGTATGAAAAAGCAGTTTACAATTAAGTAATTCAGTAAACATGCAATTAGAGTAATGAAACAGTATCTAGCAATGAAAAATACAGTTAAAACAATATTAAACAGTACATAAATGTCGTGAAACAATAAAAAAGCATTATAACAATGCAAAATGTAGTAGATCAACTGTATAGCACAATTATAAGCATTTCAGAAGTGCAGTTCAGTGAAATAAGTGGAAGAAATATCTTATCCTGCTCTTGGAATCTTAAGGAATTTCCACTTAGTTTCAGTAATGAAATACAATCCACAGCCTGAGCAATACAATTATTGCTCCTGGGAAAGAATGGCTAGTGTTTCCTGGTGACTATCTAACTGAATGTCATATATTTATTGGTCTAATCCACCTATATTTTAATATATGAAAATCTGTGTTTATGAAATGGACTACAGCAGTGATCCATAGGGACATTTCAGACACAGCCTGCAAGCATTGCCTAGTTAAGTAATCTGGTCAGAGGCAATGCAGCAAAAGGGAATCAAACCCTGAACATTTAGACAGATGGCGAAGTTCATTAACATTTTGTAGTCTTAGCCCTCTGCTGGAGTCCTAGTTTTTCTCAGCTAACTGCCAAATATAATATATATATATATATATATATATATATATATATATATATATATATATATATATATATATATATATATATATATATATATATATATAAGCTAATGAGATTTAAGTGTTTGCAGGCTATATGACCAGCTGCATTGCATTTAACTCACCAATATGCAGAATGACACATCAATATCTGAAGGTGGTAATTTAGTTAAAAAAAGTTGCTCAGCTTCTAGAAGAGCTTGAAATGTATTACTTGAAGCAGGAAAATGTTAACACTTTCTCTTCTTTGTTAGAAAGTCAGAAGACACTGTTTTCCCATAGGGAAGTCAGCAACACAAAAATGAATATGCCAGACAAGTGCATGGGAGTCTGGGTACCTAAAACTAAAAAAAAAAATTAATGTAAAAGAAAATAAAAGCTAAAATGATAACTAAAAGTGATAGCTAAAAGTATTGTGCGTTGTAAACATTTTATCCTATGTAAGAAACAGTGCATGTCCAAATGAGGGTCATGTTCATAGCTGGTTAAGAAGGAAATGCCACTCTTTGCTATGTTCACTATTATCGATCCTAAGTGTATATATTTGGGATGTGAGGTTTGCATCTTCACTATTTGAAGACAATGCTGTTCGAATGATTTTGAGTGTCTGCACTCTCCAGCATACAGTGTTTAGTGTGAACGACATGAGATGAAAGTCAGCACTTCCAAAATTAGTCATCATGTGCTCTCTGCAATCTAAAATGGAGCAGCTACCTCATGTACAGGAATTTATGTATCTGAGATCTTTTTCCATAACTGTTGTGAAGATCTGAAAAGTAACCAGTCGATCAGTGCACTCACAGCATTGCAGGTATAACATGACACTGCAATAGTAGACACAAGGAGGTAGCTGCTCCATTTTAGTTTGCAGAGAGCACATGATGCCTAATTTTGGAAGTGCTGACTTTCATCTCATGTAGTTCACACTAAACACTGTATGCTGGAGAGTGTAGACACTCAAAATCATTAGAACAGCATTGTCTTCAAATAGTGAAGATGCAAACCTCACATCCCAAAAGTCTAGGCTCTGGAAGCATTGGCTGCACCTGGCATCCCATCCATGAGAATCACAAACAATACAGAAGATTAGCTATACCCTCAGCAGAGTCCTACACCCAACTTGAATGTATTTTACTTTTATGTTGACAGTGTAGACATAGCACGTTTTCTGAGAAAAAGGGACTGAATGGCATGCAGCAGTGGCCCAGGTAGCCGGTACTGTTGTAGGCCCTTACTACAAGAAGTCCCAGAGAACAAAGTTATATGTCTTCTTTACACATGTAAAACACATGAACCATATTTAATATTTAAAAATCCTCATTACCACTTCAATATGCATGCAGTGACAAAGAGACAATATACTTATGTTCATAGGTTCATAGGTGTCTACTAGGCTAATGACCACAAGGGCCTTTTTAACCCTAGCTATACATCCCAAATCTCTGACAAGTTCTTCCCTTGAAAAGTGTAAGCAGGGAAAAGTTCATTTTATTTATTTATTTTTATTTTACATTTGTTGACCGGGATAGTCCGACTGGATGCATATCCATTTTCAGCGGAGGCCCGGGGAGAAAAGCTCCAAGCGTAAGCAGATACAGCATTACATAATACCAGCATTACATATTACAAACAGACTATGTACAGAGATTACATAAGTAAGCAAGTTAAACAAGTTCCACAGGTTAGAGTTAATCCTGAGCGCAAGTCAGGATTAAATTAAATTACACAGTAAACTGGTTAACAGAGTTAGCCAGGCTTGATACATTGACATAGCCAGTTAAGTGACAAATGTTGTTTGAGTCTAGTTTTAAATTGACCTAAGGTGGAAAGTAAGGTAATATCAGCTGGAAGAGAGTTCCAGGATCTACTTACAGAGTTTGCAAAGAGAGAGTCACCGGCTATTTTATTAGTTTTGCTAGTCGGAATTAGTAGTTTGTTAGAGGATCGAAGCAGTCTAGGATTGTTATAGGGGGTGATAATATTTTAAAGTGCAGGAGTATTGTCCGGATTATAGAGGATTTTATAAGGCATAATCAGTTGGTTATACTGGATTAGGCTGGGTAGTTCAAGCCACCCAAGCTGATTTAGATTGATGCAATGATGTGTCCTAAAAGGCAGCCCAGTGGCAAACCTGGCAATGTGGTTGTAGCAAATTGAGAGTTTGTTAAGGACAGTCTTGTTTAAATTCAAGAGTAGAGGGGATGCATAGAGAAGGGTTGAAAGAAGGTGAGAGTGAGCTATGGCAATTTTAGCTGGAGGGGTTAGGAAGGCTTTTATTCTGTAAAGTGACCTTAGTTTTTTATTGATGGTTTTGATAGTTTGGTTAACATGTAGGTTGAATTTTAGATTATTGTCTATGACGACACCTAATAGTTTTGTAGAGGGGTCAGGGGAGATTATTGTGCCATCATTTGAATTTATGGTAAAGGTGAAACCGGTAGACCTACGTGTTAAATTTGAAACATTTGTAAGCAGGGGCCTGGGAGATGAACCATTTACAGGTTGCCTGTGTCCATTAGAGGCACAGGTGCTAATCCAGGGATGAATTTCCTGTTTTGTATCCAATTGACCAAATTACACTTGAATTGGGTCAGGGAGGAACTCTGCTTTACATGGATGGGGAGCCTGTTCCAGAGACAGGGTGGCCTCTGGAATACATACCTGTCTCTTCAGTGGGTCCTATTTATAAAACATGCAAGGTTTAAGTCTTTAGAATAGGTAATTCTGGTGCTGTTCATTTTGTGGATATGCAGGATGTCCATCAGAGTGGGGTCTGACAACACCCTGTATGTCAGGCATAGCACTCCCCTCAGCTTGCAGGAAACAGAATAGAGGGATAGGGCCTTGAGGTGGTCTGCATGGGATATTTTACTTACACTCTGTATTCTTTTAATAAGGAATTTCAGTGGACATTCCATTTGTTGGATATGCCTGGTTAGGTACATACCAAAGGGGGCATTGTACTCAGTGATAAGTCTGATAAATGCTGAATACAGTGGAACAATGACTTCCTTGGACCTAGATGCCATACCTTTGTTTATATGTTGCACAACACAGAATGATTTTCTCACTACTGTAGACACTTGATGGTCAAAAACTAGATTACTGTGTGTATCCACAAGTCCCTGACTACTGGGTCAACTCTTAGGGTGTGTTGTCAATATGATAGTTACCAAGGTTGGATGACTTCCCAAAGGGTACTATTATATATTTCTTGGCATTTAGTTTTACTCCATGGCTCTGACACCAGTTGTTTGTCTGTGTCAGCCTTTCCTGGAGAACATTTGTGCTGGTGTGTGGTTCAATGAAAGCTCCTAGTTTGCAATCATCTGCAAATGTAGTTGGCCAGAGACCATTGGCATTGGCCTTGACTTTAAAGAATTAAATGCCAAAAAGGAGCAGTCCAAGGACAGATCCATGAGGGACACCACTTGTAACTGGCCTTTTTGTATAAGTGGACACCTTAAATCTAACTTACTGGGTAATGTCTGTGAGCCACTTGGCTATCCACCGGGTGACATATGTTGAGTTTGTCAACAATGCCTGAGTGGGGTATTGTGGAAAATGCCTTGGCCAGACCAAAGTAGGCAGTGTGAACCATTTTGCCCTTATGCTTTGCTTTGGTGACCTTCTCAAAGAAATCCACCAAGTTGAATAGGCATGACCTATCCTTGATGAAACCAACCTGGGTTTGGTCAGTATTTGGAGGTTTACTACATCATTATCGATCATTTCCATGAGAATCCTTTCCATGGTTTTGCATATAAGACTATGAGACTTATGGGTCTGTAGTTTCCAGGGTCTGTAGATGGTCCACCTTTATGCAAAGGGATGACTTTTGCTGTTTTCCATTCATGAGGCTCAAAGCATGTTTGGAGGCTACAGTTAATTAGCAATTCCAGAGGATTTGATAGGTCATGTTTTATGTTATTTAGAAGGCAACCTGGGATATTGTCCAGACTCATTCATGCAGTGTTCTTGGCCTTAGGGAGATCACTAAGGACCTGCTCCCCAGTGATAGCAAGCGGAGTTATATTTGATGGTATTTCCTGAGGGAAGGTTGAGGAGGAGAGAGGGTTAAAGTTGGAGATGAATTTGTCAGCCAGTAGGTTTGCTATATTTTCTAGCTCAGTAAAGGTGACTCCATTTACAATGAGCTCTGTAAACAATTGTGTATTGCCTTTGATGTTGCATACATAGCTAAAGAATACCTTGTGATTGTCCTTGGCCTGGGTAGCCAAATTTACCTCAAATTTGGCTTTGGTAGGCTTTATTTGTCTTCTGAGTTTTTTTGATTTGTTTGATGAGAGTGCTTTTATCCTGTTGGGAGCTGTACCTCCTATTTTATGCCATGAATTTCTTCCTTCTGTCATACAGACTATTGATTTTGCAATTCCACCGGGGTGGCTTGTTTTTTAAGTTAGTTGTTTACTTCTTATTGGTGGGTACAGCTGCCTCCATGCAGCTATTAACATGCTTGTATAGGGTTTTTGTGAACAGGTCTGCATAGGTAGCAGTGTTTTCATGGTTTATGGGGGCTTGAAATTTTGCAAGACTATCATTTAATAGCAAGAGTAGTTCCTGATGTTAATTGAGGGTCCAGGTTTTATTTTTACTTCAAAGGAAACCATTTTGTGGTCTGACCTTACAAGGGAAGACATTCCACTAGGGGATGTGCAGCACTCTCCCACATTAGTGAGGACCAGATCCAGTATGGTCGTACCCCTGGTTGGTGTATTGACAATCTGGTCCAGGGAGTTTGTGTTTGCAAAATCCAGGAATCTCTGTGCCTGTAAGCTGGGTGTCCTATAGGATTCCCAGCTAATACTGGGGTAATTAAAATCACCTATGAATACGGTATTGGGATGGATGGTGAGTATTTCTAATAAGTTTAAATACATGGTATGGATTTCCTGGGTCATAGAGGGGGACCTATAGCTTGCAAGGAAGTGGTATTGGATTTTGCCTATGGTGATTTGAATATGGAATAGCTCAAGTGCATTGTCTTGTTTGACCAGCCTTGAGGTATATTTATTTTTTGATATAAATCAAGGCACCTCCACCTTTAGTCCCTGTCTACATGACCAGGTGGTCTAAATGTGTGGAAGGCATTATAACCTTGCATCATTGGTGTGCTGTCTGCAATGTCTCACTGACCACACAGACACCTGCATTATCCAGGGTAAAGACAGCTTCTATGGAGTGGATTTTGTTTTGCTTAGACTCCTAGCATTGAACAGTAATACATTCAGATTTTGTTGGTTTTGATTTGAAATATAGGAAGTACTTTCAGTTTGGCATTGCCTACTGTTCCACATCCAGGAGAGAATCTGCTTTACTTCTCAGAATGAGGCTTAAATATGCCTCCATTCCAGCACACTAAGGTATGTTTTCCAGTGAGGTTAAGATGCGTAATCTTACTATGTTTTTAAAGCTTGGTAAGGAAATCAGTATTCACAAAGTCTCCTTACCAAGCAGGAAGTACTGTCCCCACTTCCACATTGCATAGGAAATGTACTTTATCCATGACAATTCAACAACATACAGCACCGTCCACATTTCTGTCAAATGCATGTATGTGTCTGCGTGCATTCATATCTTATGATCTACCTGTGTGTCAGCATGTGTGTGTGAAAGCATGAGGAAAAACAATAATATCACTAATTTTTATTTGTGGTCACACACAATACTGAGGGCCAGATACATTGCTCCTGTCAGACATATATACACTATATTTCTCATTATTCCTATTTCCATATCCCAAAATACCCCCCAGAAGGCCCTTTAGTAGCAGTTCTTCAGGTTACCCTGTCACTACTACCAGAGTTTGGCAAGTGTGTTCATTTATGATGATAAAACAATTGTACACAGGGCCCCAGCATCCAATTATACAGGCTCTTTACAGGGTGCCAGAGTGAGTTAAGCAGATCCTCAGAAAGAAAGTGTAGATGTTGAAGCTGGGAATAATCCAGGAGTCCAGTAGTCTACATATATTTTAATGTTTTATGACAAAATATAAGCTAATAAATCAATATAATATTTTGTTTTAATACACAGTAATAGCATATCATTCTGCATATTAAATAATTAACTCCAGGAGACTAGTGGGTAGTTAGCTGGGTGGAATCCAAACAGAAAAGGCCCATTTTGGCCCCATAGTTAAAAACATTGGCCATACAATCAGTGCCTTCATATTAGCCAGTTTGTGTCTGACATAAAGCCCAGCTTCTTGGAAACAGTAAGCTAATAGCCAGCCATTGTCCATTTGCCCAGAAGTACTTACCTGGAATAAATCTGAATGAAAAACCAGGCATGTTGCCAATAAAGATTCCTATATTTAACTTAGGTTCACTGATTGGATGCAGCTTGGAAATGGATGGCATAATGGGAAGGAGGAGGCTGGATATCTTGTGTATCCATCAGACAAGGTAGAAGGGCAGTACAGTGAGATATCTTGGCCTGGGATCCAAAGTCTACTATGCAGTATGAAACAAACTAAGCAACGCTGATACTGAACAAGTGTTTAATAAAACAAAGCTTTCAGGTCAAATAAACCCTTCCTCAGTGTATAAAATGCTAACACATACTAACCATTTTTGTACTCTATCAAAAATCACACAGCCATTAATTATTCAATTAAACAATCAATCCTAGTTAAAAACAATAGTTGCAGAAGCACAGAACTCTATTTCAAACACATTGTTTATACCTTAGTACAGGTTTTAAAGAAACAGTCTGGTTTAAACCTGGTAATACATCAGCACAAAGGTATATTATCCACTAATATTCCTTCATCTCAAGCTTATTGTTAAGATCTCCCCTCATATATCCTTACATATTCTATCACCCTAAAAGAGAATTTATGTGCATTTCCATATGTACTGATATGCTTAGCTAAGGAATTAGTGTCAATATTTCTTCTAATTTCTGAATGGTGCTCAGATATTCTTTCCTTCAGTGTTCTTGTAGATTTCCCAACATAAAATGCCTGACATCTATTACAGGTAGACAGGTATATTGTATTCATTGTAACACATGTTGCTAAGCCAGAAAATATATAATTCTTCCTAGTTATAGGGTGTTGAAAAGTATTATTTTATTAATGACTTCACAACAGCTACAATTGTAGCAAGGAAAGGTACCAGATATAACTGCTGCTACCCCCCTCCCCATTCTTGACACATATGTCTTTATAACATAACTTCTGCTTTAAACTCTGAGAGTTTCTGTATGAGAAATTGGGTTTCATGCCAACTATGGGACATAATTCAAGTAAAGATGTTAATATACACCAGTTATTATTAATAATTTTTCTTACCTCAGAAGTAGCTCTATTGAAAGCTGTAACAAAACGTAGCTTACCTACATCTAAATTAGTCTCCTTAGTAATAAAGGGTACTTCCATTGTGTTTACAGATAAATAAAGTTTAATATTATCATCGCTGCAGCTCAAGACATATTCATTTACCATATCTAGGGACTCCCTATTATAGCCCTCTCCATAAATTCATCTTTCAGTTCCTGCATTTGTTTCTTACATTCTCCTATAGAAGTATTGTCTACTAATTCTAACAAACTGAGCTTTTGTGACACTTTCAAAAACATGTAGTGCATATATACTGTTTTGATGGAGAAATGTATTCCTATGTGTATGTTTTTTATAAACAGTAGTTTGAATTTCAGTACCATCAAACAAAATTCTCACATCCAAAAAGTTAATGCACTAATAGTATCTGAACATGTCGTAGAAAAATGTAAAAATTCAGTGCTGTTGTTTAAATAGTTTAAAAACACATCTAGTTCATCCCTGCTACCATGCCAAACAAAAAAAACCAAAAAAAAAAAAAAATCATCCACATATCTTTTAAAGCAAGTAATATTCTCAGAATATTGCTGTGGGCCATGATATATAAATTCAGTCTCCCATTTATCCAGTACTAGGTTGGCATATATCTTAGCAATGGGAGTACTCATTGCTATGCCAGATATTAGATGGTAAATTCTTTCACTGAAAACAAAATAATTATTATCTAGTACTAACTGTAGTAGTTCACATATAGTTTCACTGAATCTACCAGAGTATTGCCCATTTTTGACCAGCAGTTCCCTTATGGCATCAATACCATAACTATTAGGTATAACAGTAAAAAGTGACTGAATGCCAAGAGTCACCATTAGAAACATATTTGTAGTACCAAGAGATGTATATGTGTAAAACCATCCAAAGTCTACTACTCAGGGGGAGGACAGACTATAAATAGAATGGGAACTGAGATAGGTGAGAATTTTCTGAAAACATTGAGGAACATAATTCGAAGAAGTGGCAGACCCATGACAATAAGACTTGTTTGTAAAGTAGATCAGTTTTAATGATTGCTGCATATGATCCACAGATAGGACATGATGGCAAGGAAAATAAATCGATTCACACAGCAGTTGCACAGCCTATCTGGTAAGGTGAGATCAAGTGGGTTGTTCTTGATAATGAGGGACCTGAATATTCATGAAGGAACAGACAAAATAGGATATTAGGATTGTCTGTGTCCATATACCCCGTGCAAAAGGAATAAAAAAGGACAGGCTGTTCTAGACTTTTGTCCGGCATATTGGTTGTTGGTGGACAGCCCATTGTACACCAAGATAGACAATCACAATATGTCATAAAAAAGTGATCAGCATACACCTCAGGTGGATTTTCTTCTAGCAAGGAAAGGGCATTAGAGTCAAGTTAGAGACTGCAAAATGATCAGCAGTGATATAATTGACCTCTAGTATAAATAATCATTGGCAACAATCATTTGCAAGCAGCAGTCAGAGAAAAATGTAAAATCAAAATAGATTAGGCTGAAGACATTCAGGTTTACTGTAGGACACCAGGAAGCTATCAAAAGAAAGAAGGAATGAAGGATGAAGACATACCAGGCTAAGAAAGGATACTGTCTGGCTAAAAAAAGAGTAAATAGAACAGATGCAATGACAAACAACAAGGCAGCACTGATCCTCAACCAGCTTCTGGGAAGTGACTGAGCAGATGGCACAAATAAGCTCTATCAGGTTGCAAGAAAACAACAGAAAGATAAAGTTAGTTAGGAGATATGATTCATAAGGGACACTACAAAAACTTTGCACTAGTGCTTGCTTGTCTTGCTGTTCTATGCCTGACATGATGGCAAGGAAAATAATGGATTCAAACAGCAGTTGCAGTAGCAATCTGTTACTGGATGTCTATCTGCATTTGACTTTGGATTGAAGTTATTCATTTAAGGTTTGGTTGCTTCTATTTGTTTATCTTTTTTCTTATATTGCATTTTGTTTTGTTTTATGTTTTTTGCTCTTTTTGGAGTTTTAAGAGGACTTGGCTAGGGTCAGTTAGAAAAGTTAAAAAATAATTATTTTGCAGGCAATAAATAACATCCAGCCAGTTAGTGGGTGGAGTTGAGAAATGGCATTCCTCTTTTAACTACAAATATTTAGTGGCAGCTTTGTGTAGTTGTAGTGCTTGTTTGGCTTGCTGTTCTCTGCCTGACTATTACTGATTTCTGTCTGCATTTGAATTTTCCCACCCATACACTCTCCTGTTGTTGTACTTTTAAACTTGATGGCTTTTGAGTTACCCACCCCACTATGAAATCTGATTTTGGATAGTCTTCCCAGTCCCATTTCATGAGCTCATTCAACTGAGCACTGCAAGATCAGCTGGGAAGCCCCTCCCACTTAGTTTCTTAAACTTGAATTATCTCAATTGTTTACTCCCTTCCCGCTTACTGAAAATATAATTGCACTTTATTCATCTGTATTAACTGCATTTGTGCTTCTTCCTAATTTATTTAGCTTTTAGCTACATGTTCTTACAGTTCTCAAGTTGCATTTAATCTGTTGCATTTATTATTGCTTATTACTAGCCTCTAGCCTCTTAATTTTGATTTAAGCACTTCGGGTTCAAACTAATTATCTTACCTAAGGAAGGTTTGTAGTGTACACTCTTGCGGCAGGAACAGTAGCTTACACCCCTCTGAGCTAGAAATTGCTAGTTGAAGATTTATTGCATTTGTTATTCTAAAAATGTCTTAGTTCTGGTTTAAGCTCCTGGGGTCCAGACCACTTATTTTATATTTAGAAGGTTTGTGGTCTAATTATTGTGGGAGAAGATGGTAGCCTCTACCCCTCTGAACTGGGAATTGCTGGTGAAAGTTTGTTGTGCCTGTTATTCTAAGTGTCTTTGTTCTAGTTTAAGCACTTGAGCTCCAAACCAGTTAATTTACATTAAGAAGGTTTGTGGCTTACACATTTGTGGCAGGAGAGGATAGCCTACACTCTTTTGAGCTGGGAATTGCTGGTGAAGGCTTACTGTTTCTGTTATTTTAAGTCTTGTTGTTCTGGTTTAAGCACTTGGCCTCCAAACCAGCTATTTTATATTAGGAAGGTCTGTGGTCTACACTCTTGTTGCATTATTGTCAAGACTTTTTTAAACTACTAGAGCATCTAGTTTGCAAATAGCTGAGTGTTGCTCATCAAATTCCTTATCTTATTGACATATTCAATATTTAAATTTCCCTCACTCCTCCCTAGTTGATCAGTAGCCATGGATATGCACTTCCTGACTCTCTCTGTAGCCAGTCTGGTTGAGAATGGTATTCTGAGGCATTGTAGCAATTGGCACATGTACACTGACAACCCACTTATTCTTAAATAAACAGATAAAGTATGAAATGTGTAGATACAATTTAATGATGGAGATGAAACTCTGCCATACAACCAAAACTAATCCTATAGAGGTTGTCAGAGACACCTGCAACATACTTACTGCACTGGGTAAAGGTCCTACACATAAAACTAACCTTTCTAAAACACTGACACCTCCTGCACAGTGCAATCAAAAAAAGGGTCCTCAACCATCACATGAACACTCTGTTAAAACATCACCACATATACACATAGTAACACTGTATTCAATGACTCTGTTGTTAAGCCCTTAAGGCAAACCAGCACACAGCCAAATTTCCTGATCATTGGTGATTGTATAGTGAGGCACAACAATGTTTCCCCACCAGATTGAATAAGGAGAGAGTCAAAGTTAGTTGTCTTTCCAGGGCTAAAATCCACCAAGTCACATAGGCATACAGGTCACTGAACCACAGGTAAGACTGTGTGAACAGCTTACCATGACCTGGCAAAGGCTTTTTATAGAATACCCCACTCAAGCATTATATACACATTTACTAATTTAGGTATAAACCCTTCTATTAGCCACAGGATAAACATGTGGCTCAGTGATATGACCCATGAGCTCAAAATAGGTGAGGCCACCTCCACCAAGAGGCCAGTCACAAGTGGAGTCTACCAGGGCTCCATACTGGGCCAGCTTCTTTTGGCATCTATTTCTCTGAAATGGAAGTGAATGATGAAGGTTTGTGGCTGACTAAGTTTGCAGATGATTGCAAGCTGGGGCTTGCCATCGACTCCGATATAGACAGTAGCATTCTTCAAGAATGTCTATCTCTTATTAACAAATGGTGCCAAAGCCATGGTCTTAAACTTGAAGGATAAGAAATGCATAATTGTACTCTTTGGGAAGTCGATCATCCCAGTTAATTACCAAGCTAATACTACACACCTAGGAGTTGACGCAGTGGTCAGAGATCTGGACTGTACATAGACAGTAGCCTTGCCTTCAACCACCATGTGGCCATAGTGGTGAGGAAATGCTTTCATGTTGGGCAGCTTATAAGTAAGGGCATTGCCTCTAGGTCCAAAGAAGTCATTATCCTACTTTACTCCTCCCTTATCAGACCAGTCATAAAATACAATGCTCCATTTGATATGTACCTGACCAGGCACATGCAGCAACTAGAGTGACTTCAGAGGTTCCTTACAAAAATAATATAAAGGTGTAACAAACCTGCCTTATGCAGACTGCCTTAAAGCCCTTTCCTTTACTGAGTTTCCTAGCTTACAAGGCATCCACAAACACCACACTTATGAATCGCCTACATATTTGTAAGTCAAAGAGTACCATAAATACATGGTATAGGGACATGAATTTTGTCTGTGACTTAAACAGGACATGCAGGAGTGACAGACATGTGTCCCAAAGACTGCACCTCCTCTAGAACAGACTTCCCATCTATGTGAGGCTGGATTTGGCTATTACCCAGTTTAAATGCAACCTAGACCAGTGGATGAGAAATAGGAAATTTACATCAGGCCTGGCACCCATGATGCTTATGGACAGAGGTACCTTATAAATCCCTGGCTGCAATGTCTTATTTGGATGCAGGACATCATTATTTTTTCAGGAAAACTTGGATAAGCTTAGAAAGACCTGTTGGGTCATTAGTCTAGTTACAATCTATGACTCAATGAATCTATGAGAAAATACCAACTTTAGATTGCAGAAGTACTTAAAGAAGCTTCTGAATAAAGAAAACCCCACAAAAACTGTATTATAGTTTGAATGAAGTAGGAGATCTCATCCTAAAAGCCTAAAAGTAATCAGAAATGCACTAGGAAAACAAAGTTAGGAAAAGCAGCAGGGCAGATGAAGTCACAGCAGACATGATCAAGAAATTGGGTGCATTAGAGGAGGAATGGCTCTTGACGATACCCATCATGGTATGAAGACAGTGAAGCATGCCAGATGACTGGAGAGTAAACATTCTAGTGCCACTGTGCAAGAATAAAGGGAAAATAAAGGGGAAACTCCAAACTCTGGTCAGTACAAAAGCCTCATTCTCCTGTTACAGACAGGGATTTATACCTAGTTTAGTGAGCTTATCTATAATTCCAGAGTGAGGGGTGGTGTCGAAAGCCTTGGCGAGATCTAGATAAGCTGTGTGTACCACTTTACCCTCACCTATGGCTTTGGTGACTGCTTCAAAGAAGTCACTCATGTTTAGGAGACATGATCTGCCTTTTACAAATCTGAACTGGGTAGGGTCCAGAGTTTGGAGATTACCAATGTCTTTGTTTATGAGTTCCACAATGATATGTTCCATGGCCTTGCAGACCAGGCTCATCAGGCTAATGGGGCGGTAGTTCCTGGGGTTCTTAGTGGTTCCTCCTTTGTGGAGTGGGATAACCGTCGCAGTGCACCATTCAGTGGATACAAAGCCTGAGGTGAGGCTATGATTAAACATGGTACTTAGGTAGGGTGCCAGTTCATTCTGTAGTTCGTGTAGAACTCAGTATGGGATATTGTCAGGTCCCATGGATGCTGTGTTCTTGGCTTTGGAGAGTGTGTTTTTTACATCTGCAGCCGTGATTATAGGAACTTTGCTTTCTTCCAGTATAGAGATGGACCCTCTAGGGGTTGAGAGGGGGGTAAAGTTAGCACTGAACCTATCTGCCAGGATGTTGGCAATATCAGTTGGTTCTGTATATTTAGTGCCATTGTGCTGTAACTCAGAGCAGATCTGAGTGTTCCCATTGAGATTCTTGACATAGCAATAGAATACTTTGTGGTTGTCTTTAGAGTCAGTGGCAATTTTGTTTTTGTAACTAGCTTTGGATGATTTTATGAGGGATCTCAGCTTCTTACTGAGGTTGACCAGGGAGATCCTCCAGTCATGGGATTTTACTCTTTTTTGCAACAGTTTCTTTCTTCTGTTGTAGAGTTTGTTTATGGCAGAGGACCACCAGATTGGCTTCCTTTTTTTGGAGGATAGCATCTTGGTTCTATTAGGGATAGCATGATCCATGCACTTGTGTAAGTGCTTATAAAGTGCATTTGTGTAGGATTCAGCAATCATACCTCTATTGTCCATCTGCATGGGTGTCATGAAGTTTGCCACTTCTGTCTTAAGAAGTGTGAAGTTGGCTTTGGAGAAGTTTTTTACAATGGTTTCCCTAATTGGGGGTGGGGGTGAGATGTGGATGTCTAGGCAGATTAGCTTGTGGTCGGATCTGACCAACGAGGAATTGACCTCTGGTGTGGAACACCAGTTTCCCATGTTGGTAATGACCAGGTCTAGGATATTGCTGCCCCTGGTGGGGGTGTGAATAAGTTGATCCAAGGCACTGGAATTTATGAATTCTAAAAAACATTGAGCAAAAGAGGTGGTGCATGAGTACCTTTCCCAGTTAATGGTGGGGTAGCTGAAATCCCCGATTATTAGGGTGTTGGGTTGTACCCTAACATTTTCCAGTGTATCAAGAAATGAGGAGTGGGAATCCTGGGGCATGGTGGGGGGTCTATAGCAAGCTACAATTTGGATTGCAGTCTTGCCCAGAGTTAATTGCACTTGGATAATCTCGGATGCATTATGCTGTGCAACTAGCCTGGGGGTGTGGATTTCCTTAATGAATATGGACACGCCTCCGCCTTTAGTGCTTAGTTCTGGGTTAGGTGGCCGAAAGGTGTGGTATGAATTGTAGCCTGGTAATGCAGGGGTGCTCTCCACAGCTTTGAACCAGGTCTCTGTCACTGCACAGATGTAAATGTTCTCCATTTTAAGGAGTGCCTTGACTGAGTGCATTTCGAGGTTTAGACTTCTAGCATTGAGTAGCATTACCCTTAGATTTTGCTTGCTTGTACCTGTTATGGAGGTGAATTTGTCATTTGAACCTTGACTAAAAAAGGCACTATAGGGGTGGCAAGAGCCTTAGCCAGTATCCGGAATCCTAAGAGCGACAGGTGCAGGCCATCTCTGGCAAAGCATCGTGGTCTGTCGATCATGTTGTCCCAGGCAGACAAATACTGGATCCCCTTAGAATGACACCAGAAGCTTAGTCAATTGTTGAAGCCAATCATTTTATCCTTGTACTGTGGTATATTTCTGGGTGATGGCAGAATTAGGGTCATACCTGCCTGGGATACAAGATCAGAGAGCTCCTCCATGTCACTTTTCATGTAGTCCAGGTCATTCACACCAACATGGACAATGACAGTGTCATATTTGTACTTATTGTGGTGTGTGACCTGAGTGCATGAATTATGTGGCAGATCCTGGCACCTGACAGGCAGCTGACAGTAACTTTCTCCTTGTTTAGTCTAGTGAGTGGAGCATCAGTGTGCCTGACTATAGAGTCACCTATGACTAGAGTGTTGGGTACGTTGTTATGCCTTATGGGCTGTGGTTGAGTGGCACACTGAGTTTGTGGGCTATGTGTCATTTGGGTTGTGTTGAGGGGTGGGGTTTGCTTGCTTTTATGCTTTGGAGGTCCCTGATGCTTGGGCAGGTTTTTATTGAGAGCCTCCATGAATGTAGGTGTGTGTTTTGTGTTTCTATGTGTGTGTTTTGGTGGTGTAGGTTTTGAGGGACTATGTGATAAGTCTGGTGTGGTGCAAGTGTTTACCTTCTCCTCTTGACTGTCTAGTCCAGTCTTGGGTGAAGAGAGCTTTGCTTCCAGTTTGGCTATATAAGTGCATCTCTCACATGTTCTAGTGTTCGGTGGTACATGAGGCAATTGCTGCATTGCCCCAAGATGCCCCGGTTCATCAGGTAGACAGGAGAAATCACTGGGAGCTGACCCTTAGACATGCCTGGATTGGTGCTTATTTATTAAGTACTAAAAACTGCTTTCCTCTAGACAAGTGAGGAAAGTTGAGTGCTGTAGTAATTTGCAGCTTATGTAGTGCTTACAATGAGTTCTGAACAAGTGCTGAGTTCAAAGAAACAAAGTTGAGTGCTGAAACTAGAAAACTGGCTAGTTATAAGAAACAAAACTAAGCTAGAAGGCTTCCCTCCAACACAGAAGGGCTTGGGGGCTCAGAAGCCTACAAACAGTCTAGACCACTTAACAGGAAAGGCAGGAAACAAGCTTAATTTTTTTTCAACGTCTATCTATATCAAGCAAAGCTACTCATTAGCACTCTTCAAGAAAAATCTTGATGATTGGATGGAAGATAGGAAATTCATCCCTGAGATCACTTCTGTGGCTATGCTTGACAGGGGCACAGGAAAATATTTTTTTTGGGTGGCAATAGCCAGGGTATCTTTTTGGCTAGGCTTATATAGGCCCTAGGGCCAATAGCCTAGTACCTACCTATGAACCTATGAACCTATAGGTAGTTTGTTCCAGAGTATGGGAAGTCTCTGGGACAGGAATCTATTCCTCCTGCATGTTCTATTTGTTGTGGTGACAAAGTTTAGGTCCCTAGAGCATGTAGCTTGGAGGGATTGGTATTTCTTTAAGTGGAGCATGTCCAACAGCTCTGGGTTTGACACAGCTTTGTATGTTAGGCACAGATCACCTCTGAGTAGGCAATATGCGACAGAGTAAAGCTGGAGTTTTTTAAGACAGTCTGCATAGGGCATCTGTTTGAGGCCATTGATCCTCTTAGTGAGATATTTCTGTGGCCTTTCCAGTTGTTGTAGATGTCTTGTAAGGTACATACCAAAAGGGGCATTGTACTCTATAATGGGTCTAATGAGTGATGAGCAGAGGGGAACAATGACCTCTTTTTTCCTGGATGAGAAACATTTTGTGATGAGGTGTGCCATGTAGAAGGATTTCCTGACTACTGTAGCAATGTGATTATCAAAGGAGAGACTACTGTCCACCTGTATCCCAAGGGCTCTTATCACACTTTTGGTGTTAAGTATACTACTGCGTATGTGGTAGTTCATAGATAAGGAGTTTTTACCAAAAGAGATGACAATGCACTTTTTGGCATTGAGCTTGAGGCCATGGGTTTGACACCAGGCATCTGTCTCAGTGAGGCCCTTTTGTAGGATGTCCACATTGTTAGGAGTTTCGATTATGGCTCATAGTTTGCAGTCATCTGCGAACTTTGTTAGTCAAAGAACTTCTGTGTTAGCCTGCACTTCTGAGAAGTAGATACCAAACAGGAGAGGACCCAGGACTGAATCCTGTGGTACTCCACTTGTTACTGGTCTGTAGTTGGATTTGGAGTCTGTTACTTTCACAGTGTGGGTTCTGTCAGTGAGCAAGTTGGCAACTCATCTTGTGACATAGGGATTTATACCTAGTTTAGTGAGTTTATCTATAATTCCAGAGTGGGGGGATGGTGTTGAAAGCTTGGTGAGATCTAGATAGGCTGTGTGAACCACCTTACCCTCATCTATGGCTTTGGTGACTGCTTCAAAGAAGTCTATCAGGTTTAGGAGACATGATCAGTCTTTTACAGATCGGAACTGGGTGGGGTCCAGAGTTTGGAGATTACCAATGTCATTGTTAATAAGTTCCACGATGATATGTTCTATAGCCTTGCAGACCAGGCTTGTCAGGCTAAGAGGGCTGTAGTTCCCAGGGTCCGTGGTGGCTCTCCCTTTGTGGAGTGGGATAACCGTTGCTGATCAGCATTCAGTGGGCACAAAGCCTGAGGTGAGGCTATGATTGAACATGGTACTTAGGTGGCATGCCAGTTCATTCTGTAGTTCATGTAGAATGCAGCCTGGGATGTTGTCAGGTCCCATGAATGCTGTGTTCTTGGCTTTGGAGAGTGTGGTTTTTACCTGTGCAGCCGTGATTACAGGAACTTTGCATTCTTCCAGTATAGTGATGGGCCCTTTGGGGGTGAGAGGGGGCTAAAGTTAGCACTGAACCTATCTGCCAGGATGTTGGCAATATCAGTTGGTTCTGTATATTTAGTGCCATTGTGCTGTAACTCAGAGCAGATCTGAGTGTTTCCATTGGGATTGTTGACATAGCTATAGAATGCTTTGTGGTTGTCTTTAGAATCAGTGGTGATTTTGTTATTGTAACTAGCTTTGGAGGATTTTATCAGGGATCTGAGATTTTTACTGAGGCTGACCAGGGAGTTCCTCCAATCATAGGATGTTAATCTTTTTTGCAACAGTTTTTTTCTTCTGTTGTAGAGTTTGTTTATGGCAGGGGACCACCAGATTGGCTTCCTTTTTTTGGAGGATAGCATCTTGGATCTGTTAGGGATTGCACGATCCATGCACTCATGTAAGTGCTTATAAAGTGCATTTGTGTAGGATTCAGTAGTCGTACCTCTATTGTCCATCTGCATGGGTGTCGTGAAGTTTGCCACTTCTATCTTAAGAAGTGTGAAGTTGGCTTCGGTGAAATATTTTACGGAGGTTTCCCTAATGGGGGTTGGGGGCAGGATGTGGATGTCTAGGGTGATTAGCTTGTGGTCAGATCTGACCAATGAGGAATTGACCTTTGGTGTGGAACACCAGTTGCCCATGTTGGTAGTGACCAGGTCTAGGATATTGCTGCCCCTGGTGGGGGTGTGGATACGTTGTTCCAAGGCATTAGAATTTATGAATTCCAGAAAACATTGAGCAAAAGAGTTGGTACATGAGTATTTTTTTCAGTTAATGGTGGAGTAGTTGAAATCACCTATTATTAGGGTGTTAGGTTGTACTCTAATATCTTCCAGTGTATTGAAAAACGAGGAGTGGAAATCCTGGGGCATGGTGGGGGATCTGTAGCAAGCTACAATTTGGATTGTATTCTTGCCCAGAGTTAGTTGCACTTGGATAATCTTGGATGCATTATGCTGAGCAACTAGCCTGGAGGTGTGGATATCCTTAATGAATATGGACACGCCTCTACCTTTAGTGTTTTGGTCTAGGTTAGGTGGCCGAAACGTGTGGTATGAATTATAGCCTGGTAATGCAGGGGTGCTCTCTGGAGCTTTGAACCAGGTCTCTGTCACTGCAGAGATGTCGATGTTCTCCATTTTAAGGAGTGCCTCAAGTGACTGCATTTTGAGGTTTAGACTTCTAGCTTACCAATAAAATTTGATATGTATTTGTTTCCAAGGGTGTTGGGGGTGTATATATACTTATCCAGGGCCTATTTCATATGATTGAAAGACCATATGATCAAATCTGAGACGACCAAATTTCAGAACGTTGAACCAGCATCTCCTCTGGAAGCCAATACTTTTTTGGGTAAGGTTTTTGCCCTTTTCCCAATGTGGAGTAGTCATAGACTTAGTATGTATAATAGGCAGGGGGTGTGGGGGGCACAGCAACTCCACATAGGGGTGCAAAAGGGCTTTCACCCTGCAAAAACACTGGGCCGGATTCATGAAACCTCCGTGTAAGACTTAATATGTCTTACTCGGAGGCTGCAGTTGAATGGTATGACATCAGCATGCCATGAATATTCATGAGGGCACGCTGACTCATCTGTAACTCTTACATGGATTGAGTAGGCAAGCAGGGGGCATGTCTGACTGCCGAGCAGTCTAAAAGTCCACCCCCCTGCAAGGTTTTAAAAAGCATAATGTCAACAGACAAGAGCGAGTCCGCTCAAATGTACTTGCACCCAACACCACACTCCCTGACACTGTAAACCCCCATCAGAGTTATAAAACGGAAAAAAATTAAATTATTTTTTTTAAATCCACGATATAGCTGCCCGTATTTGCGCTTGTTTGCGTGGGTGTGCCCATTGCTTAACCACAGTTAGCAATTGTGACATAGAAGAGCATATAAGAACCACTTATGCACGTTAATCCAAATAGCAATCGCATTATGGTAGAACGTATACACAAAGAGAAGGCATTCACGGTTCGAGTCCCACCACTCCCCTTCTTATTTATGTTTTAAATCAGTATTTGAAATAATACCAGACAAATATGATTAAAATTTTATTAAAAGCAGTGACATGGCCAATGTATCAGCGAACAAAATATTTATTTTTAAAAGACCCAGATATATAATAGCCTGCTGTTAAGCAATGTTTTACACAGCTAAACACAGGTGCCCATAGTTTAATAGCGCTATACCCACCTAAACAGAGGTGCCCATAGTTTAATAGCACTTCACCCAGCTACGCAGAGTTGCCCATAGTTTAATAGTGCTTCAGCCAGCTAAACAGAGTTGCCCATAGTGTAATAGCGCTTTACCCAGCGCAATAGAGTTGCCCAACATTTAAAAATGCTTCACTCAGTGCAATGTGTTTGCGCGGACGTGCACGCCGTGCCAACCAGGGCACCGGGGGGCAACATAGAGATAAGTTGCTTAAATGCAGCCACACCCTCTAGCCTGTCTAGACAGTATTAAAATAAAAGAATGACACGGTTTGAACCCAGAACCCTTTGCATCATAATCAAAGTACAGAACCACTAAGCCATGACAACATAGGGGAAACAGCCACTATTAACATACATAAACTTAGGAACGATAGTTTAACCATTACTAAGCAGTTCTGCAGTCAGCCAAGAATTTTACAAAATGGCCAATCACAAAAAAGTGTGGGAAATGCGGCATATTTAAGCCCCACAGGCAGGAATACACACCATAACTGATTGTAGCTCACATCTGCGGTCAGAATATCTGGTGTTGGATAGGGAGTGTGCTTCCGAGTGCAGAGATGGGGCACCGAGGAGTCCAAATACATAGTTTGGCTCCTAGTCCACCATCGCAAGGCAAGACTCCTGCAGGGCCAGATCCAAGGGATGGAGTACAAGGCAAAGGCTTGGAACTGGTTAGCTCTTGACGTCACCAGTGCCACAGGCATTCCCCGGACTGGTGAGCAGGTCCGTCACCACCATGCAGACCTGAAGAGACGAAAGGAGGACCACCTGAACCAGTAGATACAGGAGGCCCGTGGGATGCGGGATGCCCCACAACTGAGTATGTAGCCATGGAATGCAGTATGTAAGGATTTAAAATGTAGTATGTATAATGGATAAGAATGTCTCAATATCCCTTCATTTACTTTACAGCTGCAGGTGACCGTGTTACGAATCAGCAAGCCTATGAAGATAGGTTGCTAAGGCTGCACTGCCAGGCAGGTTAGTGATTATTCTGCATGTATTGTTATATAAAATATGGGAGAGAGCATGAAAGCAAGTGTTGTAGTCCAATAATACAGTCATAAAATGGACTGAATAAGTCATCTGCATGTACTGTCAGATAAAAACGTTATAGAGGCAGAAAAAGAGTGTAGTAACCCATTAAGAAAGGTAACAAATGTCTGGAATAATATCTCTGCAGGCACTGTCATATAAAATAATATGTGAGTGAGCCTGAAAAAAGAGTGTGCTAACCTATTAATAAAGGTATAATATGTCGTGAACATGTCTGCCATATATACCATTAAGACAAATAAAGGAGTGAGCCTGTGGAAAAGTGTGTAATGTCATTAATAAAGGTCTAAAACCCAGAGTGTGTCTGTTTCACTTAGTATGAAATGTTGTTGTACCCTTGCATTATACAAATAGTAATGTGTTAGAAAGTGCTGGCAACCCAGAGTTCTGCAGTCTCATCTAAAGTGGGTGATGGCAGTGCTAGTAGCTGTGAAGTACATATACAGTCCTCAACAGTCAGTTACTGGCTGGCATGCATAAGTAAATCTGGCACACGAGTAGCATGTGAATATGTTCCCCAGAAATGTAAGTGTGCTTCAATAAATGCAGGGTTCTGTACAATTAGAAGTTAAAATGTCATGTGAAAACATCCAGGTATGTAGAAATATAAATGCAGCCATGAAATACGTAGCAGAAACATCTGCTTCCTGGACAGTTAGTATGTGAGATGTAGGTCAAGTATAGATTGAACTAGCCAAACCCATTACACAACCTAATGCATGGTGGCAAGTGTAATAATACATGTAGGGAATATACACCTGCAGTCACTAGGAATGTAGTGTAGAGTAAAAGTGTTTATAAGATGTTAATGGAGGTTTTTTCTACACCCTACTGTTTGCATAAACCATGCAATTCCGCACCTCAATGGGTATGTGTAATCTTAAACATTTGTCGGGATATATGTCCTATTATTCCATAAATATTTGAACTCATGTTGATGCATGTGCCCTGTTCAAACACTACGTTCATGGTGGCCTGTTGCTGCCAATCATCCCTGCATGCGGTTGGAATAACCACTGTTGTTCAATATATGCATGTGTTATGTTTGCTGTTCAACTGTTGGAACTGTGGTGTGTTGGGTTAATGGGAATATTACTGCATGCTGTTACAACTAATCTGGAATGCTGTTGTTTATGTTGTAATGAAACACACCGAATCATAGAACGTATGGGAAGGCCGGTCCCAGCGGACCCACCTGTCCCTCCTCAGTTGGCGAGTGCACCTGGCACCAGTGGCTCTGGTGCTCAGCCCGGACTCCCCTCCTCCGCTGGTCCTGTGCCACCTTCGGGTGGAAGCACTGCAGGGGATGGGGCTGGTCCCCCCCTGTGCAAGCATGGGTGGAGAAGGGCCACCCGTCACCCTTCGAAGGGTCCGGGCTGTGGTGCGTAGGGAGATCCAGCGTTCAGTCGCTGATCCCCTACACCAGCTTGAGGTGAGAGTGGTGCATCTCACGGGTGAGCCTGCCCGTCCTACTCAGCCCCCAGCACAGCCACCCTCGGGGATGTGAAGGTGCAGTGGTGACTGCCCATGGGTGGGGATCTCAGTTCCACTGTTACCATCTGTGGGCTCATGGGCTTGCGATTTCCAAATAACCTTCCCCGTCAATTGTGTTCACCCACCCCATATGTCAAATTCTGCCCCTGTATGCATCTTGTTTGTCTTGTCTGTTTACCTCCCCAACCTACCTCCCCAAATATACCTATTTCCCCTACCTCACTTACCACTCTCACCTGAAAAAAAAAAAAAAAAAAAAAAAAAAAGGGCAATCTGTACCCGAAAAAAGATTACACCCCATACATAGCTTCTCATTTTGCACACATGTCCATAGGACATGTACACCGGTAATTCTAATTGGCAGTGCAACAAACTATGTTGTTCTCACCCCTCTCTCAGGGGTGGAAGATCTTAAAACTCACTCCAAATTTTCAACATATGCACAGCTGATGCTGTTAAAGAAATGGGCAGCTATGGGCCTTCCCTACACCCTTCCTGCACATCCCGAGCTTGTTTTCCTACTGTCTGTCCCTCTCTGTGCCCCCTTTTTTCACCACTTTCCTATCTCCCCATTTTCTTTTCTTTAAAAGAAATTAGCATGGGGGTTAGCGGGAGTAAGCACCTTTAAGCAGTAGTTAACGGGGGTGTGCAAGTTTGAGCTTGTGTGTGCTTAGCTAAGCATTGCTTGTGCAAACCTGCGCCAACCCATTTACAACTGTTTAAAAGTGCCTTAGTCACTCTGTATGACAAGGCCCTTGTATTGCTCAGCAGCAAAATCAAAATACCCTTGTCAGTCTCGAACCCGGGACCTTGGACTCACCAGTCTGCATGAAGTACCACTAAACCACAGCAGATAGACAATAATTTAGTGCTGAAAGCAATTTATCATGCATTACCATGAGTGAATGTAAAGGGAAAGTAGGAATGGCGTAACACAAATCTTGTTCTGTGGGCCTTAACCAGCAGGTGTTGTTGAATTGCATGACATGACTGTGAAAAGAGACTCAGCCATGCTAGTAGGGAATAAGGTTACAATAGCAGCTTACAAACCCCACGCAGTATCAGAGCAGGATACACACTGCCATATTAGCATAGGTCACAGGCCAGACCTCCCAACAGTGACTGCTCTACAGTGATGACCCTGATTCGTAAACAAAAGTTAGCTGTGCCCCTCTGACTCCCTGTGAAATGTACTAACAGTAGGCAGAAAGGTATTGAATCTCACTTAATAACAAATGTCAATAAGTGAGAGTAGTCACCGCTTGCACGTCAGAAAAGGTGTAATAATAGAAATGGTCTGAATCACCCAAAGTCTGAACTGAAAAATGTCAGAACTGTATCACAAGTGTATCCCAGTTATATGTACCTTTCCCTGAGGCTGTTCAAATATATACGTGAGAGTATCTGAGGCCTGGAAAAGTCAGAAACACACAGGCATATCAGCTTGTCTGCTGTTACACACTCTGCAAATAGCTGTAGAATGAATCCCACAAGCATGCCCTTATGTAGAAGTACAACACAGAAATAGCAAAAGATGTAGCCATGTACTATTAGCAACCACCTGTGACAATGCTATTGTTCAGGTGCTGAAAAGACTGCTGTGGTGCACAGTCAAAGAATACTAGGCTGACCTCTGTCTACCATCTGGATATGTCCACACGTGGGAGCTACTTAGACAGACTACAAGCCTTCATAGACTTACAGGTACACAGCAACTCTGCATGTTCAGCAAGATAAACATCACATGATAATAAATAATGCACACTGCAGTTCTGCACCCCTACCCAAAGGTACTATATACCTGTGTAGTCAGGCACAACTAAGGGTGTAGGTAGGCATACACAGTACAGAAATATGTCCAGTCGTCCTGAGCAGATTGTGCTAATGCCAACACAAACCACAAACTGTTCAGATGTGAGTAACATACTAATGACAGTATAGCAGTTCACAAACAGTGCATGTGCCTGATATTCATAATTGGTAGTACAACATACTTAGATGTCCTCACCACTCTCTCAGGGGTGGAAGGTTTCAAATATCCCACCTAATGTAGTGCATATGCACAGCTGTTGCTGGTAAAGAAATGGGCAGCTATGGACCTTCTCCACACCCATTGTGTACATCCCAAGCTAGTTTCCCTACTCTCTTCCCCTCTTTGAGCACCCTTTATCACCACAGTCCTATCTCCCCATTTACTTTCTGTCAAAGACATGAGCGCAGGGGTTAGCGGGAGTGAGCACTTGTAAACAGTAGTCAGCGGCTTTGCACCAGTGTGCGCATGTGTGTGCCTAGCATAGAATTGCTAAGATATGATAAGCTCCACCAAGCTTAGCTTACTATTGCTAACATAAAATAAGCTAAGCAAAGCTTAGTTTAGTATTGCTAAAATACAATAAGCTAAGCTAAGCGTTGCTTAGCATCTCTAAGCATTGCTTAGCATCACTAAGCATCACGCAAACCCACGCCAACCCACTTACAACTGCTTAATAGTGCCTTTGTCACTCTGTATGACAAGGCCCTTGTATTGCTCAGCAGCAAAATAAAATACCGTTGTCAGTCTAGAACACGGGACCTTGGACTCAGCAGTCTGCATGATGTACCATTAAGCCACAGCAAATTCACAATAACTTGGTGCTGAAAGAAATATAACATGCATTACAAGGAGTGCATGTAAAGGGAAAATAGGAACACCAGAGGAATACATTGCAATAAAGAAATATGACATGCGTTACAAGGACTGAATGTAAAGGGAAAATAGGAAAGCCATAGGAATACATTGCAATAACTACTGTTGTATGCCAGTTAATTCCCTAATTCCAAAAGAAAGTACATACTCCCATGTATCCAGTGTTAGCTTTAGGAGGTGTGAGTAAACTTACACACTGAGAAGAGTGTACTGGAAGAAGCAACAGTCAGGGTTCAGCACAACATGCATTTCACTGGCTACAACCCAGCTTCAGATATGAGACATATACCAACCTTCTGACTGACACAAAAGTGTCCACAGCAAACAAGCATGGTCCCCACCTTGCAAAACTGAAAGGCCTACGCCTACCTAACCTATCATTTTATAGCAGTGTCCTGAAATCACAGTGAGAACTGCAATTACCACACAGCAAGCTGCATGCAATTACTAAATGGTGGGCACCAATTGGTGCAGAGGCCATCACATGCACATGTGCAGATACCTACAAAAGCAGCCTGTACTTGCTGTCCACACATGCAATAATATCATTGCAGCAACTGGAGAGAGAGAGAGAGAGAGCGAGCAAGAGAGACAGACAGACAGACAAACAGTTGGAGAGACCAACCCAAAAAAAAGAAAAAAACAGATGTGGTTGGAGACACCAACCAATCAAAACAAAAAATAAAACAAACAGAGGCAGTGGAAGACACCAACCTAAACAAATAAAAAAAAAGAACATCAACAGGTACAACAGACTGAGGTGAGAAATACAAAGGTAAGGTATGTAACACAGATGTATTTGCTGGCATCCGAATGATGTGTCTGAAGGGTACTCTACTTTCTGTGAACACTCCTTATGTAGTAGCAGTCCATATCTATATGTATATGCAGATGTGCATAGGGAAAGGGACATACTGCAACTGTTAGTGAAGGCTGGACATATATATGTATTTGAAGGTTGCTATGTGCACATATCTATGTAGGTTGTAGTGTGTGGCATTGAAAACAGAGAGCAGTGCAGGTATATGTCATGTGGTGGTTAAATGCTGTGGGACTGAGTTACAGCCAGTGAAGTCTGCTACGGCTATATGGCCTGAGGACAGCAAAATGCATTCTGCACAACACTGTGCAATATTATTACATAATTGTATGTCTCACAACTGTTCCATAATTGATATTCCCACCATGAAAGGTGGGCAGTATATGTGCATATATGTGCATGTATATGTACAGCAGTGGCTGTTTACAAGTATGTATATATAAATATATATATATATATATATATATATATATATATATATATATATATATATATATATATATATATATATATATATAATATATGTATATATATATATATATATATATATATATATATATATATATATATATATATATATACCTATCAAACCATCGATATCTTAAAATAACGAAACTGACCCCGACAACTGAATTAACCGAAGCGCAAAAACGGGCGTTTACAAGGTAAGGGTGTATTTGATAGGTACCATATATATATATATGTGTGTATATACACACATATATACATATATATATATATATATATATGTATGTATATATATATATATATATATATATCTATATATATATATACATATATAGATAGATATAGATATATAGATATATAGATATATAGATATATACATATATAGATATATAGATATATAGATATATATATATATATATATATATATATATAGATATATATATATATATATATATATATATATATATATATATATATATATATATATATATATATATATATATATATATATATATATATATATATATATATAAAATCTAGATATCTATATATATATATATATATATATATATATATATATATATATATATATATATATATATATAGATATATATATAGATATATATATATATATATATATATATATATATATATATATATATATATATATATATATATATATATATATATATGTATATATAGATATATCTATATATATATATATATATATATATATATATATATATATATATATATATATATATATATATAGTGAGAGAGGGAGACACAGGGTCAGACGTATTGCAACAAGTGCCTGATGACCAAGGCATGGACTGAACACCAGTGTTGATACTGCAGTGCCATACCCCATTCCAAAACACTTTACCCACTAACTACCAGATAGGTGGTTGCCTGACTAACACTGAAGGTGTCAGAAAGGAACATGGGACACAGGTGGACAGTAGCCTCCCCTTTGATATTCACAGTGCCACACTAGTCTTGTAATCTGTCTACATGGTACGTGTAATCACAAACGATGTGTCATGTACGTAAATGTAGGACAGCGTTCCCCTGTACTCATCACAACGCCCCATGTGGTATGTACCTCACATGACAACTACAGCAAGTGGAAAGGCCACAGACATACCTCACAAAGTGTAATACTGCCCTGAAACACATACCCTATGCAGACTGTCTCACATAACCACAGCTACAGTGCATTGTATACCGGCCACCCAGAGGTTACTCTGGAGTAAACCACCGAGCATGAACAAACAAAGCTCCTCAGTAGCAGATATCAGACATACCCCTGATGATTGTCTGGGGGATAGGTAACATGCCCTGGGAATCACCTCTGTGCATCCGGTTGACAGGAGGAAGTGAAATCTAATTACATGTGTGTCACAGGCCAGGGTAGCATATGGCTAGGCTGCTGTAGGCCCCAGGGACAATAGCGTATTACCTACTTATGACACAATGCACACAGACATGTACATAGTGCAATACTTGCTATGTGAGGTGGAATGAGTGTGACAGTGAATGTGTGCAAGGTCTGTGACAGTGTGATAGCTAAGTGTGAGGTTGTTTCTGTCATGGTTGTTTGTGTCCTGTGACACCAGAGAAAGATGTGTCAGTTATTGGGATGCAGAAATAGTAGGATGGTATATGTTGTGACGTAGTTCCTTGTGTACTACTGTGGTGTCCCATCATAGGCTGAAGCAATACATGTATGCTCAGTAAGTGGTACTGCTGGTGAATCCAGCCGACATTTGAACTGTTGTACCATCTGAAACTGTAGGCCTAAACAGCACAGTATGGTGTATGTTCACATTCCCTGGTAACACTGTCTTGTGTGTTTCCTGTAGTCTGCACAGATTACATTCCTCAGGCATAGGTATCTGTAAGTAGGGGCACACAGTACTGTAAGGTACATAGCAAATGCTCATCTGTGTTAGCATACATTTGTGTGTTGCATGAATGTCTGATGTGTGTGTAATGATGCCTGTACCATGTCCGCAATCACATGTGTGATGCAGGGTTTGCGCATGTACCTAGCAACATGTATACTCTGTTACAGCAGTATGCCAGCTATATTAACAACTGTGCACATATGTTAGGTAGGGGTATGGCATCAATGACTCGGGTGGGTTACTGGTTATACTGTAACTGTACTTCACATTCATTGCAATGGATGACATATTACTGCATGCATTAGCTTGATATGTACCCCCCCTGGCAAGGCTGTGTACTGGATCCCAAACAGTGAACCGAGTACTGGTGTATACTGGTGTGTCATATGGAGTGTGGCAGGGACTGTCAGCCAGTTGTGGGCTGAGCACTGATATGTGGTATTGAATGTGTGTATCCTCTGACAGACAAACAGATGCTATATATGGCAGTTAACTGATATCTGTACTGTATAATGTTAAGTGTGCCACATGACTTGCTCACACATATCGTTTACTTGTCTTCCAGGCTTATGTCTCATCACAGGAACCCCTGCTACACAGCTGCAGAGGAACAGGAAATCCACCACAGCCTGGTTCAGCACTATACCCTGCTGTTTTCAAGGGCCAGCCAGCACCAGCAGGAGCGTACTGCACTGTGGCAAGAACTTGTTTGTTGGGTAAATGACATAGGCATGCATAACCAGACATATGAGCAGGTACGCCATCACTGCAGTGATTTAATTAGACATGTCCAGCGGTGTGCGTCTGATATCCACAGACAACAGCTTGCCACATGTGGTGGGGTGGCCATACACCCCCCCTCACCAGAGTGGAGGAACTGCTGCTAAGTGTGGTGGCTCCTGTCCTACAGCAGCAACAGCATCACACATGTGTCATCATGGAGACCGGAGCCACCCAGCATGGTGGCATGGAGCATGCAGGTAACATGCCCTAGCTGTAGACTACTGTTACCTGTATTGTTAGATTATGCATGTGTGAGATGTGTACTGTGTTTAGCAGTTGTGCTGCCTATTGTGTGCAATACTGATAATTTGAATAGTATCTGTACACCTATGCCTTTTGTTCTACTGTAGTTTAGCACACTCACAGTAACAAAGCCACAGTTGTGGCCACTGACAAACTGTGTCATATTCTTGCAGGTCCCTCTGGTGTGACAGCAGGGCAGACGTTACATGTTGGTGAGTGTGTTAACACTTTAAACTTGGTATTGAACTGCGCATGTCATAGTTGAGGTGTAGGCCATGTACACATAACACACCTACGCATAATGCATGCTGTGCATGTTTGCTGTGAGATGTGAAACATCTCAGTAATGTCAGTAGTTACCTCAATCACATGCAATGCACAGAGCATCAGACACAAATGTGGCAACACTGTAGTGCACATTGGATAGGAATAGTTGACACACATGTACACAACATAACACATTTGTCATACGCAGTACACCTCAACATGCTACACATAGTATAACCAGACACCCGCTGCCAGGTCACACTTCAGTATCCCACGTGTCATCCACACATCACACATACTATACCTGAGTAGTAGGGGCCTAGCATGGGGCTGTGCAACACTCCTCAGCACATAACACAGTCATGTTAGGCAATGCTGTCTATTGGACACCTCACACACCTTTGTGCAACATGGCTGTGTAATTGTGAACTTAGCCACAGCACTGCAGTTCAGGTACAGCATGCTAGGCGGTGGTCTAGCACACTTTAGTGGCCTCGAGTGACCACATGATGCATGATGATGATGGCTAATGGTACTACACCCCATACTGTTACAATGGCCATGTCCAGGATTGGTATCCCATCACGTATACATGCACCACTCATCCAGTGTGTGTACATAGCATGCATGTGCTACACCTGTGTCCACAATTATCTGCTACAGACACAGACACTGCAATCAGACATGGAAATCCATGTGACACACTGATAACACATGCAGCCATGGTATGTATACCTGTGTGTGATGGTGTACAGGACATTGCAGAGCTTATAATACTTGCACAGAAATATTGTATCCTTGTACACATTGTGTTCCAGGGTGTAGGCAGTCACTGAACATGTACACACATGCACCACAGCCATGTACACTGTCATTAACTATGGCTGTCTACACCCACACTGCATGGACTTGATCAACACTTATTCTGCATGCTGACATGTGTGTGTGACTGTTTGCCTTATGATACTGTCACCCTCCTTCAACCAGTATTGAGTATGATTTGGATTTCTGTTGTGTGTGTATCTGCTGTAGTGAGGAGTGTGCATGTATTCCTGTGTTCCTGTGTGCATGTGTTCCTGTGTGCCTGTGTGCCTGTGTGCCTGTGTTCATGTGTGCATGTGTGCATGTATAGACCATAACATGTGTTTACTGTCTTCCTCTCACAGGTGCTGAGGTAGGGCTTGGCGAAAGCAGCAGGCGACCTGAAGCCACTGCCACGGATAGCGGTGATGATGACACATGTATTTTGGCACAGGGAGATTTGACAGGGTCTGTCGTTGGTCCACCAATCGACAGTACACAGCGTTTAACCCCATCTATGCACACACTCATACTGCCATTACATCTCTCACCACCAATGGCCAAAGGGGAGGGACAGCATACGGTTGGCATTGACCAGGAGAGTGTGGTACCCATGGCACGTGCATCCCCTCACAGCAGCCATAGCCGTAGACCCAGAACAGTACCACATAGGCAGAGGTCCAGGGGTTCTCGGTGGAGTACCACTGGACATATTGCCCCTGGCAGGTGTGCCCTCACAGGTCTTACGACAACTATGTTCTGGGCTGTAATGCAGGCTCGGGCACATATAGAACGGTACACCAGGCAGGGACTTAGGGTGCAGAGGGCACATAACACCACTATCAATGACAGCATCTGTGAACTTGCCAGTGCCATCCGGACATACACCAAGGTCATTGATAAATGTTGGGAGGAGACAATAGATGCCCTCCACAACATGTCTTCCTTGAGCCAGGACCATGCGGGATGGTTGCAACATCGATGCGGATGCATGCCAGCAACAGCAACAGCTGGCAGTGGTCACGGACGACCCACAGCTCACAGCCACTCCCGTAGTGGCAGTACCAGCCCCACCAATGCTGGGGCTGGCTTGTCCATTGTCCGTCCCAGTTGACCACGTGCACGTGGCTATGGCTAGTCCCAGCAGGGACATGGGTCCAGTCGTCATACCTCTGCCTCTGATGACAGTACCCAGTCAGGGTTGGTACCTGATACTGTCCGTAGCACCCCTGCCAGGCACAGGTACTGTGTCCATGGCCACAGACAGTGATCTGTACAGCCAAGCAGGTACAGTCTGTGGCTGTACCACAAACCACTGTATATGGCAGCCACATGGTGGAGCTTTGTGCATGCTGACACACACACATTAAGCAAACAACTAGGGCTCACACATACACACACACATTACATCAACATTGGCCCATGCTGTACTGTTGTCCCTCACACACGCAGACATGTCGATTGGATGGGTCAATGTCAGGCTCTAGCAAACAACAAAACACCCTGTGCATATGATGATACCTGTGCCACCTCCTGTCATCTGCATTATCGACAGAGGGACAGGCTAACATGGTGCTGATGCACAGGGTGACACTATAGCAGTGTAGCAATAATAGCGAGTTGTCAAGAAGGAAGTCTAACTACATCCTTGTAGGTATATCTGAGCAGACATTATGCATCAAAGCTCTGATTGTCAATGTAGCATTGTTTACACCACTGTTAGGTCTGAGTATGTATTATCTACCCATGTGCCACTTGGCTGATGTGTGATGTGTTGCCAGCATGTGTTAGCGAGTGGACAGTACATGTGTGATGTGTGCAGTACAGATTAGCAAGTGTACATCTGTGAACATGGTGGGTGCACACTGTCTGGTTGTACATGCATAGTGGACACATGGCATACCCTGTCGTACACATTATTAACATCCCATTGCATCTTTCAATGGCCAGTATGCATTCTACTACAGTTATGTACTAACATGAGTAGACGTGTGTATGACATGGGTTGACACTATGCTGCGGGTGATACCGTTAATATCAGTCAATGATTTGCAGTCTGGTAGTATACACAACCTCAACAGCATGACTATAAGCAATCATTGGATGATGTCCTGACAAATGACACACAGTAGTAGGGAACCCAGTATCAATTGGATCCTTCCGGTGCTACACTATAACACTAACCAGTGGTGATGACCGCCACCCATTACTGTGACCACACCTGTGTGTCATATAGTCCCCTTAGGTACATGCAAACACACTAGGGATGTGTCCATCCAAATCTGGGAATGCATGGAATGGCCTACAATGCATTCCCTGGATGGGACACATATCCTACACAAGGGTATCATACAGACAGATACCTGTTGTGTGATACATGCTGTATAGCAGTAAGCCGACTATGGCATAGTCATCCTCATGTACTATACATACTATCCCGTCAGTACCACACTGGTGGTAGCCCTCAAAATGTATGTTGGGTACCATTGTGTACATACAAAACCATGTTATGTCATGTGTCCCTTGGTATCCACATATCCATAGGTATTGTGGAGTCCCAAGGTGTATCACAGACATTAGAGGCCTGAATGCATATCCACAAGGCAGTTGTACACCTATACAGACTGTCCATTATTGCCAGTCATTGTTGTGTATGAACATGTCTGACATATACCCCAGGCATATACCCTCACTCACACTACTCTTAGGTAACTGCCATGGGTGTCTGTGCCACAGATGACCTTGGCAACAGAACACGATAGTGGACGGCCGTGTCACATACATACATATGTGACCTACGATCTGAGTAGCAGTGGCACAACCTGTCAATGCAAACAAATGTATTCATGTAGTATGCAGGCTTCACACCTATGTACTGATTGAGGGGACATGTTCATAAGTTCATAGGTTCATAGGTTCATACTAGGCTATCTGCCCAAGGGCATTTATAAGCCTAGCCCAGAGTTTTGTGGCTTTCGCCACCCCTTTAGTTTGAAGGATACTATGCCCATTATTTTGCTGTGCCTCTGTCGAGCAGTGACACTGAGATAATCCCTGGGGTATATCTGTGATCTCCCATCCATTGGTCAAGATTTCTCTTGAACAAAGCCAGTGAGGTGCTCTGCCTCACAGGTACCGGGATTTTGTTCCACAGCATAGGGAGTCTCTGGGTGATGAATCTGTCCCTCCAGCACGTCCTATTAATAACCATGTCAAGGTTTAAGTCTCCCGCCCTTGTAGTTCTGAGGGATCTAGATTTTTTGAGGTGAAGCATGTTCATCAATTCCGGGTTGGACATGGCCTTGTATGTCAGGCACAGGTCACCTCTGAGCAGATGGTAAGCGACTGAATAGAGCTGGAGTTCCTTCAGTCGGGCAGCATAAGACATATTTTTGAGACCCTTTATCCTTTTGGTGAGGAACTTTTGGGGCCTTTCCAGTTGCTGCAGGTGTCGTGTCAGATACGTTCCGAATGGGGCATTGTACTCAATCATTGGTCTGATGAGTGATGAGTACAGGGGGACGATGACCTCCCTTGATCTAGATGTGAATCCCTTCATGATCAGGTGGGCAATGTAGAAGGTCTTCCTAACTACTTTGGCAATGTGAGTGTCAAACGAAAGGTTGCTGTCAACCTGGGTCCCCAAATCCCTGATAACCTCTTCTGTGCTTAGTGGATTGCCACCTATATGGTAGCTAGGGGTAACCTTGTTTTTCCTGAAGGGTATGACTATGCATTTTTTGGTGTTTAACTTTAGGCCACGGCTCTGGCACCAGTTATCCATTTCTATAAGACCCTTCTGAAGGATATCTGTGTCAGATGTGTTCTCAACTATGGCGCCCAGTTTGCAGTCGTCTGCAAATTTTGTCATCCATAACCCTCCTGTGTTTGCTTGTACTTCTGAAAAGTAGATGCCGAACAAGAGTGGGCCCAGGACTGAGCCCTGTAGGACACCACTTGTGACAGGCTTTGAGTCTGACATGGCGCCAGCAACTCTGACCCTGTGGGTTCTGTCACTTAGCCAGTTTGCAACCCATCTTGTGATGTATGGGTTTACATTTAAGCTGATGAGTTTTTCAATGATACCTGAGTGGGGTATTGTGTCGAAAGCCTTTGCCAGGTCGAGGTAGGCTGTGTGGACTGCCTTTCCCTCATCAATGGCCTTGGTGACTGTTTTGAAAAAGTCAACCAAGTTTAAAAGGCATGATCTGCCTTTGACAAAGCCAAACTGGGTTGGATCCAAAGTCTGCAAGTCCCCTATTTCTTTATATATGATTTCCATCATGATCCTCTCCATAGCTTTGCAGATCAGGCTTGTCAAGCTGATGGGATGGTAATTTCCAGGGTCAGTGGAGGCACCGCCTTTGTGAAGTGGGACCACAGTTGCCGTACGCCACTCCTTGGGTATGTATCCTGAGGTGAGGCTAAGATTAAACAGCTGCCCTAACTGCGGGTTTAATTCCTCATTGAGTTCGTGGAGCACACAATTGGGGACACCATCTGGTCCCATGGATGCTGTGTTTTTTGCCTTGGAGAGAGCAGTTCTCACCTGACTGTTAGAGATGTTTGGGGGGCTACAATCCTCTGGTATAGATATCTCACCTTTTGGGGGGGAGGGGGGGAGAAGTTTGCACTGAAACTGTCAGCCAGTATGTTGGCAATGTCTGTAGGTTCAGTAATTTTTACATCATTTTGAACTAATTCTGAGCATATCTGTGAGTTTCCTCCCAGGTTTCTAACATAGCTAAAGAAGGCCTTTGAGTCCTTAGCAACTTTTCTCTCAAAATTAGCCTTGGATGATTTTATGAGAGATCTTAGTTTTTTACTTATAATGATCAAAGGTGTCTTCCCTTTTAAGGATTTTGCTCTATCTTGTAGTAGCTTCCTCCTTTTGTTGTAGAGCTTGTTTTTGGCTGGGGTCCACCAGACTGGATGCTTGCCTTTGGTACAAAGAGTCTTTGTTTTGTTTGGGATTGCCTGATCCATGCAGTCCTGTAGGTGCTGGTAGAAGGCATTTGTAAGTGATTCAGCGGCTTGAGTAATGGTTTCCGCAGGCTCGGGGGCCTTAAAAGAGACCACACTAGTCTTTAGAAGTGTGAAGTCGGCTTTTGAGAAGTTCTTCACTGTGGTCTTTTTTATCTCAGGTGGGGGCGGGATGTGGACTTCCAGTGAGATTAGTTTATGGTCTGATCTCACCAGTGAGGGGTATAATTCCGGTGTTGAAGATTGTGACCCCATGTTCGTGATGATGAGATCTAGTATGTTTTCTCCTCTTGTGGGGATGGTGACTAGTTGTTCCATGGCATTTGAGTTTATGAACTCTAGGAACCTTTGGGCTAGAGTATATTTGCCACGCAGATACCTGATGTCTGCAATGCACTTACTGTTGTCATCATACTATGTCATACCATAGTAAAAGCAAAACCCACACAGTGTTGACCAACAGTGACACACACACAGTCAGCATTTTCAGGATTCAAACCCCTACTTAACTATGTTATGATACTAGGGAAAGACACATTAACATGGCACGCTATTTGCTTTACTTGCTTGTTTTCCTTCTCCTGCTGTATTTGTAGGATGGTGACATCATCAGATGAATGTGTGTTTTCACAGTCTCCAAAAAGGGCACTCCTTTCAAAGACAATTGCACACGTACACTCACAGTTTGCAGGATTCAAACCTCTACCTAACTATGTTATGATACTAGAGAGAGGTGCACTAACACGGCGCGCTATTTGCTTTATTGGCTGGTTTCCCTTCTCCTGCAGTATTTGTAGGATGGTGACATCATCAGACTTTCGAAAGAGTAATGTACCTCTTTTAGTGTGTTTTCACAGTCTCCAAAAAGGGCACTCCTTTCAAAGACAATTGCACACATACACTCAATGTTTTTAGGATTCAAACCCCTACCTAACTATATTAAAATACTAGAGAGTGATGCATTAATACAGCGCGCTATTTGCTTTATTGGCTGGTTTCCCTTCTCCTGCTGTATTTGTAGGATGGTGACATCATCAGACTTTCCAAAGAGGAATGTACCTCTTTTAGTGTGTTTTCACAGTCTCCAAAAAAGGGCACTCCTTTCGAAGACAATTACACACATACACACACTCATAGTTTGCAGGATTCAAACCCCTACCTAACTATGTTATGATACTAGAGAGAAAGATGCACTAAAATGGTGCGCTATTTGCTTTACTGGCTGGATTCCCTTCTCCTGCAGTATTTGTAGGATGGTGACATCATCAGACTTTCCAAAGAGGAATTTACCTCTTTTAGTGTGTTTTCACAGTCTCCAAAAAGGGCACTCTTTTCAAAGACAGTTGCACATATACACACACACTCAAGATTCAAACCCCTACCTAACTATGTTATAATACTAGAGAGAGACGCACTAACATGGTGTGCTATTTGCTTTACTGGCTGGTTTCCTTTTTCCTGCAGTATTTGTAGGATGGTGACATCATCAGACTTTCCAAAGAGGAATGTACCTCCTTTACTGAGTTTTCCCATTCTCCAAAAAGGGAACACCTCTCAAAGTAAACTGCACACATACCACACCGCCCCACAAACACTTTGCAGGATTCAAACCCCTACCTAACTATGTTATGATACTGGAAAGAGATGCATTAACATGATGCACTATTTGCTTTATTGGCTGGTTTCCCTTCTCCTGCTGTATTTATAGGATGGTGACATCATCAGACTGGACATGATGATGTGCGTACACTTTGTTTTATGCCATTCCAGGAATGGTCCATGTGGGTCAGCAGGTGTTAACAGCTTGAACATGACCTCAGTATCCTTACCTTGTGTGATCTATCTGTGGACACATTGATATTCCATCATATGTCAACACATATTTATGCACAGCTTCTTGGTTTTGTGGATACTACATGTGTCTGGGATGTTGATAAATGGCTATTCAAAGTCTATGTGACACATGCAGATGTGTTCATTGATGTATGTCCTGGGTGGCTGCCTTGCAAACAGTATAGCATGTTTGGGAACCATGATCCGCACATGAACATACCACAGTTGGTAGGGTTGTGTGTGTGTCAGCTTCCAATAGCTCTGTTTATGACTGCAACCATGATGGACTCCATGATCTTGAAGATCAGACTTCATAGGCATACTGGACTTGACTTCCCATGGTGTGTTGTGCACCAACACTTGGGAGTGCCATATGTAGCTGTGACACATTCAATGGTTCCACAGCCTGTGTAAGGAGTGTGGCTCAGCTGACTGTTCAGGTGCATGATCTGTTTATTCTGTAGTTTGTGCATGACACATATTGGGAATCAATGTATTCCACCTGCTGTCATGCTTTTTGCAGTGGGGATAGCTGCTCATCCATTCTACATGTGATATCTCCTGGTATGATGATGTGGACTATTGTCAGTGGGGGATGGGTATGTACATATGGGCCTGTCTCTCATGATGTTGGCATTGACACTCAGGTACAGTTGGCCCTGACTCAGGACATATATGGGTGTACATTGATATTTATGACATAGCTGAAGAAGGTGTCATGATTCAGTCTGGACTCCTTCTCAGCTCCTCTTTACAAAACACTAACGAACATGAACACTAATCCCTGTTATACTCTTTTACATGCTTAACACCCTACTGATCCTTTGTGATCAGGCTACAGAGTATGTCATGATAATATCCTGGCATGTCCAGGGGTCGGTTTTGTGTGTACTCTTCAGTCCAGCTGGTGGATATTGTGATACTGACACAATGTCACATCTGCCTCATGCACACAGACAACCCTCTCCTCCCGACAAACTCAGATATATGTGTGAGATGTACCTATATAGACATACAGGGAGCTGAACTCTCTCGACCCATGACTGGCACAGTCTATCAGGTGGTGAAGGTAACCACACACACCACATATCAGTCTCACATATCCTCTAGCAACAACACTCAAACCACATTAACACACATTGACATACTCAGATGCTGTAAATGTACTCTTCCTAAGCAGCAGAGACCTCCAAAGCAGACACACACACACACACACACACACCTGCTACCCCACTACAATACCCACATATCACTAAGTTCACAATGTCAGTGTGCCACACAGTCACTGCCCTTCCGGCTAAATAACACACCTAATACACTTGTAATAGGCGACACTTATGTTCAGACACACTGACGTACCACTCACCAGCCCTGACAAGGGAATAGTCACTTTGGGTTGTCTGTTGGGTGCCAGGATCTGCCGCATAACACAGGCAGTCAGGTCACTCCAAAGCAAGTACAAGACTGGCACCATCATTGTCCATGCTGGTGTGTGTAACCTCAGATGTTACTCCCTGGACCACATGACATGATACATGGAGGTACACTCTGATCATGTAGCCCAGGCCAGTATGACCCTGACCTTGTTAAGCATCTTACATCCACCAATTATGATGTCACAGTATACGGACACACATATCACATTTAACAGTTGGCTAAAAAATTTGTTTCATTCATAGGGGATACAGTGTCTGTCAGCGTATGGTGACATGCTCAACATGCCACGTAGCTTCACTACGGACAGCTTGCACCTGTCACCCTTGGACTTTGGTATGCTGGCTGAGGCTCTCGCTACCACCAGAGTGCCTTTTTTAAGCAGGGCTCAGAAGACAAACCCACCTCCATAGACATTACAGGTTAAATGAAACTAAGGGTAATGCTCAACAACAGTTGTGTTAACCTCATATTGTGGCCACTCAGGACACTCCTCAGTATGGAGGAGAGTAATATCTGTGCACTGACAGACACCTGGTTCAGGCTCGCTTATGCCCACCAGCACTACCAGGTTATGTTTCATACCATGCTGTCTGACAACAAGACTTGGAACAGACAACACAACTAGGGGGAGTATCCATATACATCACAGACAGACACACCTCCAGGTTAGTAGCACTGCACAAAGCATCACAGACCATACATATACAACTACCATTGTGCAATACTGCCTTTCAGTTTGTTGCCTGCTACAGAACACACTCCCAAACTCAGGAACCACACTCAGCCTTTGTGGGAACTATGGAGAATATGAAGGTCTCCACAGACACCATTATATTGTGTGACTTCATATACACACATATTGACTGGAATACTACTCAAGCCCCGACAACCTCACCCAACAGTCACTACAATTTGTGAACTCATGTGCTTTGGCACAACCAGTCAGCACAGCCACAAAAAGGAATACATATTGGACCTGCTCATCACCAACATGGGGACTCTATGTTCCACACCAGTGATATACCCCTCATTGGTAAGGTCAGAACATACATGTATCTCACAGGACATACATATACCCTCCACACACCCATCCTGGGTAATCTTGGTGAACTTCTCATGAGCCAACATCTCACTTCACCGAAGCAGGGTGGTATCCTTCAGAAATCCTGAGACAGTGGCATATATGGCTCACACTGCTGCATCCTTTACATATACATTCTATCGACACCTAGTGGACTGCATGGATTGTGCTATCCCAAATAGCAACAAGACCCACTACTACAATGGCAGGGGACCTGCCTGGTAGATCTTAGCCATTAATAAGCTATACAACATCAGGAGGACGCTACTATATGATAGAGCACAATCCCAGACTGGGAAGGCATCTGTGATCTGTACTATCAGACAGCTACAATCACTCATGGACTTTTCTAAGGGCCGCTTCTACCAGACAATTACACCTGACATGTAGGACTATCACATATCCTTCTTCAGTTATGTCAGGAACCTGGGTGGACACTCACTGATATGCTGTGAGTTACTGCATACTGACTAAACCTACCCTGAACCCACTGCCATTGCCTACATCCTGGCAAACAGGTTCAGTGCAGATGTCTCCCACCCATCCCCCCTAAGGAGCAACTATCCATCCCAACAGAGTATAACCTCCCTGACATCACACAGTATCAAGTGAGTGCTGCCCTCCCCACAGCGTACATCACAGTATCAATGTGACCAGATGGTGTCCCAGCCTGCATCATACACGAGCATCATGACAAACGCAACCCTCACATTACATCACTGTTCAATATCGGAGTTACCACAAGATATGTACCAAGGAATGGTGTACTGCGACAGTGGTCCCGCCCCACAGAGTTGGTGCCACAACAGACCACAGACAATATTGCCCTATAGTTTGTTCTGCAAAGCTATGGAGCATATTGTCATAGGACTCCTACACATAGACATCGAGAACCTACAGACACTGTGTCCTACTCATTTCAGCATTGTTGTGGGCAGATCTTGCCTCTTGAACCTGTAGGTATTTTTTAAATGGCTAACAGGTCCATCGACATAGGGACGGCTATCCACACAGCCTACCTGAACCTTGCAAAACCATTCAACACAATAACCCACTGAGCCATTATGCATAGGCTCACCATCGTCAATTTGGACACATATCACACACAATGGATTGATACCTAGATCAGGGATAGCACCCACATGGTCGGGATTGCAGGTGCCATGTCTGACTATACACCATTTACACATGGCATCCCACACAGCTTGGTCCTGGGATCTCTCTTGTTCAGTATATATTTGTCTTACGTACAGGCTATCACAGGGGGAATATGGCTGAACATGTTTGCACTTGACTGCAAACTGGGTGCCATGATCAACTCTCCAGCTGCCACATGCATACTCAATCAGGGTCTCACAGAGATGGATGACTGGTGCCTGAGCCATGGCCTACTGCTAAATGCCATTAGTTGCATAGTCATCCCTTTTGGGAGTAACAACATGCCCACACATTACCACATAGGTAGTACTCCATTACATACGGCAGGAGTTGTTAGGGGTTTGGGGACATCACTTGTTCGTACTGTCGCCTTTAACATTCACGTTGCCAAAGTGGTTGGACACACCTTCTATGTGTGGCACCTTATCCCATATGGATTCACATCTAGATCGAGTGAGGTCATTGTGCCCCTATACTCACATCCATGCTTGGTTACAATGCCACATTTGGGGTGTACCTTACCTGACACCTGCAGCAACTGTACTGGGCACTGACGGTTCTCACCAAGCAGATCTAGGGACTCACACAGATGCCCTGCATAGTTCAGATGTAGTAACTCCAGCTGTACGCAGTCGCTTGCCACCTACTCAGATATGATGTGTGCCTGTTGTTTACAGCTATACCCAAACCAGAATTACTGGACATGCTCCACCTCAGGATATCCAACTCCCTTGGAGCTACACACTGCAGGGACATATACCTCAGCACAGATGTTAATAGGACATTGTGGAGGGACAGATTCTTATCCCAGAGGCTCCACTCACTACAGAATGTAATCCCATTTTCACATAGGCAGAGCCACCCACTGACCACCTACTGGAGACATCTTGATGACTGTATGGGTGATTGTATATTTACCCCTGGGATATCTTCTGTGTCCCTGCTAGACAGAGGCACACTAGCATAAACGTACATGGGCTATCTTGTGTGACCTACTGTTCACACACACAGTGTAGTAATCTGACAGGGTTGCAATTGCCAAACACACGCTGCCTAGGCTTGTACATGCCCTAGGGCAGATAGCCTAGTATCGACCTCTGAACCTATGCTAATGTTCAAGATGCACAATGTTTATTGCTGGTACTGTTTGCAGGTCTTTATCATCTTTGCTTTACCAGTTTCCATGAAGAACTTCAGTATCTGCAGAATATATTTGATTATAACAGGGTTCCACTATATTATAGATGTTCCTGTTGTCATATAACTGTGTGAACAGGATGGATTGCTGTATAGTAACAGGTTCCTGGGTTAACACATGCAACTGCCAGATATGCGTGGCCCACTGCTGTACTCAGACATGGCCTAAGTGTGTGAGCATGCCCAGTTCTGACATTCCATGTTTTGTTGCCAGACATTTGTCTCAATTATTCAAGTGTGTGAGCATGCCCAGTGTGACCCTTCAGTATGTTGCTATCTGAGGACCACTACATTTGCTGATGTGTGTGAACATGACCAATATTAACATTTATACTGTGTGTGTTGGAAGTCAAGTTCTGTTCTCACTGCAGGACTCACCTTTGTGTCATAACTCAACAAGGATTATGCTGTGTCTGCAGGGTTTCCATGGAATACTTTGCATAGACTTATCAACATGCCATCATACAGGTTAACCACTGCAATACTGTCATGGTTTAGTGGTTCAGTACTTTGGCTATAGTGCACAGTGTTCTAGGTTCGAGACCCGTCACTGCTTTATATTTTCATACTGAGCTGACCAGACTGCTTAAGGGCCTGTTAAACAAATATGAGCATGTTGGCTTTTGTTCAGCTATGTCCTACTTAGACCAGGCTTGTCCAACATTGCTCAATATTCACCAACATTGCTGGACGTTGCCCAATATTACAGAACATTGACCACAGTTGTGCTAGTTGGTGTGTGCGATTTTGTCTGCATATATTACATGGTGGTAATTGCTGTTTAGCACTGCTTTATATTGCTTAACACATGGCATTCATGCCTTAGGTGGTGCTGCAAGGCTGCCTATGTTGGATGCACATACTGCACTCCCTGCACATGTTTGGAAGCAGGTAGTGTCAACTTAGGCATCCGTTTTACTTTATGTGTGAGTCGAAGAGGGGTATAATTTCCAGAGTTCCTACTGAGCCAATGCATGTGCTATGCGTTGCCTCTTTGCCAAGGCCAAAGCATACTGGGCATGCCTCCTTCTGCCTACTGGGGAAGGCTCAGGTTGTTCCTCCTCTGAGTCACGCTCTGCCTGTGATGGCCTTGGCAATGGTGGGGGGATGTTTGTCCTGCTGCAGCTGTTTTTGCAGGATCATATTATGTAGCATAGCACATACCATGACAATTTGGGTACATGTAAATGGTGAGTACTGCAAGGCTCCACCAGATGTGTCCAGGCACCGGAACCGTGACTTGAGCAGCCCAAACACATGCTCTATTACATTACGTGTTTGTGCGTGTGCCTCATTATGGCGTTCCTGTTCAGATGTGTGTGCGTTTCTGATGGGTGTCATCAGCCACAGCTCCAGTGCATAGCCAGCATCCCCCACTAGGTGACCATGTGGGATGTCCCCATTGGAAAATGTCTGGTACAGCTGCATCAGATGCCAGATATGGGAATCATGGTAGCTTCCAGGGCAGCCTGCACACACATTCAGTATTATGCCCTGGGCATCACACATGACCTGGCAGTTGATGGAGGGGAAGCTCTTGCAGTTGAAGTAGACCCTATCCCACTCACTGGCTGGTGCTTTGATGCATATGTGCGTGCAGTCTATTGCACCCACTCCCACAGGGTATTCCGCTATTTGCTGGAAGAGATGCATATTGCTGGCCAATACCTCATGAGAATTGGGGAAATATACATGATCACCAACATGTGCTGACATGGCATCCAGGAACTGGTGTAGTACCCTGGATGCTGATGCCTGTGATATCCCCATCATATCACCAGTTGGTCTCTGGAAGGTACCTGTTGCTAGTATTCTTAGGCCAATACATATCTTGGTTTCCACTGGGATGGGTTCCCCTCTGTTGGTTCTGTGTGTGAGGCATGGCCTGCACAGCTCAACAATTTGCTGCAGGAGGTCTCTGTCCACTCTATAATGCTCCACTATCTCCAGCTCATGTAGCCCCTTGGTAGGTTACCCTGGGCCTATACACTCTTCTCTATCTCCTCACTGTGGGTTGTCCAGCAGCATTTCCATTGTCACCACCCTCAGCATGTTGCATATGTTGCCTTATAACAGCAATGGCAGCCCCTAACATTTCTTTGTCTCAGTAAAGCTTTTTCAGTTTTCACTTCTATTAGCTTACTGCAGTGTCTGTTGTTAGAAACATAATGGACTGTTGCTGGCAGAGTTTTAAGTGCTAGGCTGGGCTGGGCTAGTGTACTGCCTGTGTAATTGTCTGATTCTGATTGTTTTCACCTGGTAGCTCTGCTAGTACTCCCTGGTAGCTTCCTACTATTTGTTATGCTTCCTTTTTCCTTTCTGTTTCCTCAGGGTGGAGCGCCGCGCACATAGGCGCAAACACGTGCACAGCAGCTAACATGCGTGCACACATGCTTACACCGACTAAAACTGGCTTATTTGGGTTAAACCGCACACACACCAGCACAAACGTGCTTACAACTCTTTAAACAGCCTTGTACATGCTTACTCCAGCTTAAACGCGCGCACGCACGTTTACACGTGCGCACTCTGTCTTACTCGGGTTTACAGGTGCGCACACGCGTGCATGCACGCTCAGCGAGAAACTTTGGTGTTATCCATGGTATACACCTTCCATTTCTTGGCTTTCCCTAGCCTACCTGTTGACATACCTCTTTCCATGATATCTAAATGACAACAGACATATGCCACTCTGCTCCAATGAGCTTCACTTCTTTCATACATACCCCCCTCATGATGTCACCTATCTTCTACTCTGCTACTCCCCATATCCTACTCCTACACTCCATTGACTGTGCTCATTTGCTATGTAAACTAGCGATTCACTATCCTAACACACATTTACATAGGATTGCCTACTAATGCTTGGCTATATGTCTTAGACTGAGCTTCACCCCTTAGCAACCTCTACTCGGTGGCCATCTTGTCTTCAGCCTTGCCATTCCCTTGAATTGTACATTATCACCTTCAATAAAATCCACAAACTGATTTGGGTCCAATGCTTGTAGGTAACTTGTGTCATTATTTAAGATATCCCTGATTATTCTTTGCATATCAGGGTAGTCACCTAATGGATCGATAATTCCCCAGGTCCATGGAGGTCCCACCCTTGTGCAGATGGATACTTGATGTAGTCCTTTATTTATTTGGCATGAAGCCTGTTTGATGGTTGTGATTAAAAAGTAATTCTGTTAGGCCCAATAGTTCATGTTTCATGCTGTTAAGGAAACCTTCTGTGATATTATCGGGACCCATTGATGCAGTGTTCCTGGCCTTGGCAAGTACCTTGGGCACCTGTTCTCTGTCAGTAGGGGGATGTTACAGATGTAGATATTTCTTGAGGGGCATATGGGGGGAAGAGGTTAGTAAAATTTGAGCTAAATCAGTCAGCCAGGAGATTTGTTATATCTTTAAACATAATGTCAAACAAATTGATAGCTTAACACGTGAACTTACCAAACTGGACAATATGATTAAGCAGGATACCCTGTTTATGAGATATAAGTTTGAATATTACAGAATTTCGAGCAGTATAGACCAGTCCATACAGAATTTGAGAGCTAAAAAAATTAAAAAGATGGAAAGGGATAGAGCCGATTATGCTAGGGGTATGGCTTATTCACGTCCACCTCATCACAAGAATGGGGATTGAAATATGGACACTTGGGTAATACTTTGCAGGCAGTTGAGAATAATAATGAATGTTTGGGTGAAAAGCAGAGTGAACCATCGACAAATTGGCAGGATGATATTTCCAATTCTACTAATGTCTAACCCCAACATTTAAGAAGATCTGATAGGTTGAAGGAGAAGAAAAGCAATAATCAAGGTAGTAGACATAATAACCAATCATGGGTGCAGAATTTTACATGCCTTCCAGGAGGAACCAGTGGGGCCATTGAAACTGCAACAACTATTGTCTGAACAATCAATCATGGTGCAACAACAGCAATTGGAGGAGGCATTGACTCTGCCAATTAGTGAACCAATTCCGAAGAATTTAAACATGAATATTCATAAGACTGTTGAGGTTGTTACAAACTGTGACAAGGATTTTAAGATATATAATTTTTGTGGTAGTTTGATTGATATGGACATTGCAGAAACATTAAGTAATGGGCTGACGTTTGTCCTTAACAGGAGAATGAATCTTAACTGAGACACGTCTGGACTTAAAACTTTTTTAAGGAAATGAAATTTTGGTTTTTCAAACAAATTGGGACGGAAGTTAAATACTATGTTTAACCCCCCCCCTTCCTCCCCCGCTTCTATTATTTGAAAAGGTATGTGAATTAGAGTTTAGAAATTTAGCTGCTAAAACTAGTTTTTTAAGGACAACTTGAATAATAATGCTCATTTAAATCTGGAGTATATTAAACAACAAAAAATAAGAGTTATGAAGCCAGATAAAGGGGGTGGGTTAGTAATAATGGATGTGCATGGTTATAGCAGTAGGATGTTGAAAATTCTAGAGAATGATACATATGAACTGGTAACCAAAAATCAGGTTAATTGTGCATATAGAAAAATACACATGCAGTTGCAGGATATGTTCACTGAAAGGAGGACTGATATAGATTTGTATAATTACTTTAATATGACCTCCGCTTTGACTCCAGTGAGTTTTGGTAACCCCAAAATACATAAGAGTTTATATGATCCACCTCTAAGACCCATAGTTGATGGGAGACAGACAATTGCATATACTTGTATGAAAATTTTAGACCTTAAGCTAAAAGAAGCACTTAAGGGAGAATAGCAAGTATGTAAGGATGTTTGGTCCTTTTTAAGTTCTGTTAACAATTTAGAGTTTAGAGAGGAGGAATTGTTTTTACCTATTGATGTTAAAAGATTTATATGCAGTCATCCCCCAGGATTTAGGGTAACTGATTTTTTTTGTTGAAAAGATTTAAATAGGATGATATAATTTTTTATGAAGAACTGTTGGAATTAGTGCTTGGGAATAATTATTTACTTTTTTGAGAGACAGTTTTTTTTTTTGCAGAAGACAGGAGTTGCTATGGGTTCCCCGGTGGGAGCTACCTTTGACAATATTGTAATGGCCCAATGGGAGAGAAAGTTTATTTTTGATAATAGTTCCATACTTGCAAAAATATCTTTTTATACATGTTATTTGGATGACGTATTTAGTTATAGAAGGTTAAGTGGGACAATATATAGGAATTTAGGAATTTAGGAATGATATAAATGGTTCAATGAACTTCCTATCATTTACTTGTGACATTAAATCAGATGAGGTAGCATAATTTGATGTGGGACTGATGAAGGCTAGGGAAGAACATAGATATATTTCTGAAATTTATAGGAACATTTTCTTCACCTTTTGAGCGCACATCCTTTTCACCAGTAAAAAATCCATTGTGAAGGGCTAGCTTGTTAGAGTGGCAAAGATGGTTTCCCAGGAAGAACATTTTATTGATGAGTGTAATGCACTTGTTAGAATGTTTTTGAGGAGATGGTATCTGGTTTGTTTATTACAAGAACTGATCCTTGAAGTGACAGAGGAAAGAGCAAGACATAATTTTAAACCCGTTCTTAATGGGTACCTTTGTTAGAGGTGAAATATTTCAATGTGGAACGGGATAGTATGGTCACTGATTTTTCTATGAATTTTATAACCACATTTAGTTCCGATGAAAGAATGTTTCAGTAGATTTTATATAAAAACTGGGTTTTATTTGACGAAGACCAGCTTATTAGAAATAAGGTGGGAGAGAAACCAAAAATAATGTTTCATAGAATTATGAATTTTAAGGACTTATTGGAAAATATGGTTATTAAGAATAAAACTTGTCTCATAAAAAATGCGTTTTATGTTCAGTTTGTAAACTGGTTAAAGTAGGGGTGACTTTTAATGTTAGGGGGAAAGTATACCATATTCAGGGGAGATATTAATTGTGAGTCACGTAGTATAGTTTATTTGGCCTCTTGTCAATGTTGCACATGTTTTTATGTGTGCAAGACTCATTGGCGTTTTAAGGACCATATTTATGAACATGAGTATAGTATTAAGAAAAAATAAGATGAACAATGCATTAGCAAGACATGTGGCAGATAATGAGAGATATTTTTTTAAAATATATGGCCATTGATAGTATTGAACAATCATCGAGGGGAGGTCCATTTACATTGTTTTAGGAACGGAAAGAACTAGTGTGGCAGTTACTTTTTAATGCAAATGATTGGCCTGGTTTAAATTAATACTGTACTGTCAACTGCTTTGCAGGGTTGAATGTATTGCCTAGATGATAGGTTTTATTAAGTGTTAATGGTTTTATTATGTATTATTATTATTTTTTATAATGTTTTACATAAATATATATATATATATATATTTTTTATGTTATTTAAGATCTTTATTAGGTTGGAAGAATATGTTTTTTAAGGAAGAATTAGTGAATGAATTGTTTTGCTTTTGTAAGTTTCTCTGCCTTTAAAGGAAGGGTAGGTTATGTCATATGACTCAATGAAGGGGATTTTAAATATTGGATGCAAGTAGTTTAAAATTGTCTGATTAAGTCTCTCTTTTCAATGATGAAAGTGCTTATCTATGGTTGTTTAATAAATTGTTTGTTTTATATATTTTATAAATAGTTCTTGTTCCTTTCTCTGCTCGCTATTTGGTTTAGAGCCACATCATGGAAAGCAAGTGAATGACCACCCATGTGTGCACAATGTAAACAAAGGACTGTGCACAAGAAACCAGAGAGGCAGAATCAAGTGAGTATGCAATCAGAAATAGATCAGCAAGGCAAGGCCTAGCAACAAACAAACAGTGAAGGTTGATACTGTTGTACAGTTCTCTGAGTGAAATCACGGGCATGTTGAACATTAGTGGCAGTGGCGGCTGGTGACTTCAAATTAAAGGGGGGCTGCAAGAGACAGCTGAATGTGTGGGGCCAATGGGAAGGGGTCTGACCAACTAGAAAGGGGTGGAGCTATGCTCAAAACCACAACAACTGGAACTTTAATTAAATACGCTGCCCTGGGTGCCAAACTGTCATTACAAGAGTCCAATCAAGACAAAATGAAGTGTAGAAGAAAAAAATATTTCAATGCATTGGCTACATGACAACTTACTTAATATCTAAATGGAAACACAAAGGTTGTGAGGCATGAAAAAATAAATTGCTTTTTAAATACATTACTGGAATGGCAGTCAAAATCAAGTATAAAAATAAAAACAAGCAGCACTCAGCTCAAACCACCTCTCCTTGTACTGCAGTTCTAATTATAATTTATATCCAGTTTTATAAAATTACCAAGTAACATGCTGAAAGTAGCAATCTCTGTGATACCCCCACTTGTAAAAATGTTTCTTATCCAAAAAAGACCTGCTGCCTGACAACAACTATCTACTTGTTTCATGGAGAACACATGATCAAAGTAAAAAATGAACAGCGAACAAGAAACAAGCTCAAGATAAATTGCTTAAAGGATTACTGCACAAGTTATGGACCACACATGATAGATTGGCATTCTGTTTAGTTTACGGTTACGGGTAAAGCCTGCAAAGATAACTGCAAGTTTCCAACAAATGTAATGAGCTTCTGAAAATACTGTAATCCTGTCCTATATTACAAATACTGCCATATGCATTTCAATACCTAAGGCTTATTTGTTATCTAGTTATGTAAATATTCTCTGCATGGCAACAACGAAAAGGCTTTCAATGTTGGTAATTTTTTAACAGTATGCTTATTAAAGCTAACTTGCATCTTACAATCTCCGACAAGCTTATCTGATGGTCATGAAAGCATTGCTACTTTAATACAGAGCAACAAGGCACTGCAACAGCATGCATTTTCTGAATAATAAGAAGCATAAATCAACAGTATAAAAATATGACAGAAAACCAGAACATTCTGCAAAATCAAGGACAGATGAAAAGCTATGGTCATACTTGTGGTCTACTTTGGATGGGGGAATACTCTGCACACTTACTCTGCATATCTGCTCCTTGCCTTGCTTGGACACATTTGTACACATCCAGAGCCACTACAATGGGGAGTGGAGTGCAACAAGTAGGTCACAGTTTGAAATGTCTCTGGCTGACGGTGATGGCTCTGACACTCATACCTCTCAACCTCAGAGCAAGAAATCTGGACAAAGCCATAGATAGAAGTTGGACACAGGGCCAAAAATAAAGACAATTTTTAAATATTGCTCTTATAAACTTAGAAAGATAATAGAATAGTAGTAGGTCTTGCATTAGCATGAATTTGTGAAGGGTATGAAATCTGAAACCCAAATGTCTTCCATTACTTTCTAACGTCAGTCTTTAATGATTTACTACTAATTTGCCAAAAAACCACAATTTTATGAAAAACAGACCAAATATGTTATGCAAAAATATAAAATTGCCACACAATACAGCTGTGAACCTGTCAAAGAAGGGACACCTTTTAAAAATTAGTACTGTTAACTTGAGCAGCTAACAAAATAAGAGCATCTAAATGCACTTCTGAAATAAAAGTAATCTCTATAACTCTGATCATTACAGTTATTTATAATTGTAAACCCTCCACGTTTTCTTCCAAAATTGCCATTTTGCAGACAGATTATTAAGGGGAAAGCAACATTTTGAGCCAAAATTGGAGACAGTTGAGAGGGTTGGATATTCCTAATTCTATAAAGCGATTTATTTACACGTACCTCTCAACCTCTTAATGCAGGAAATCTGGATATGGCCAAATATATTGTGGGAACATGCAAACAGTACTAAAAAGACAGTTGATAGAATAACAGGTCTTGCTTTAGCATGCATTTTTCTGAAGATTATGACGTCTGAAACTCAAGGTCTGTCATTATTTAGTGACTTCATTCCTAAATGATTTGGCAGAAAACCACATATTTTATGAGGAACAAACCAAAAATAAGAAGCAAAAATCTATTCATTCTGCAAAAGTCTGGACAGTTGAGAGATCTAGTTCAGCCGGGGCTGTCTGAGTTTGCTGCCCTTCTCCCCCCTCACAAAATCATGGTTGAATGGAGCGTCCCCCCTGCAGCCATTCCAATGTCCCATTCCTTGGTTATTTCACCCCATTTGTCATAAACACTGTAATGTGCATACTGATTTACTTCTGCAATGATATGGATTTCATTTGAAAATGTTATTTTATATTTTACACCATAAACCCTAATAGGTATCTGCTAAACAAAGCAATCCAGTCTCACAATGAAAATAGTCTTAGCATTAAAACTTCTCTGCCCTTGAAACTCACATTCATTGAAACAGCATTGAAACCCACATTCACAGAAAATACATTTTGCCGGTGGCAGATAAAGATTAATTTTGGGCTGTTTTCAAATCATAGGCCCTTTGAACACGAAACATACACATGCTCTTTGATACACCTCCTGTGCTGGTGTTTTTTCTGTATTAAATGATATTCCTTGTACAATACAGAACAGTTGAACTGCCCAATTCAGAACATTTCTATCATAAAAGTCTACTCAAACTTCAACAGTCCACCAGTATCAGTAAATATGCATGATCTCTGAAGAAATAAAAGTCATCTAAATAATTCCACATTAAAGAAATCTATTAACTAATGAAGAGGTTACTGCTAGCAAACTTTATATGTCATTGTTTCATCTACAAATAAAGTGCCTGTTGCCCTTGAGGAATAAATTGCTTATGTTGCATTAAAAAAATTATAATGCTAGTAATATCGCAATAGGGAATGGATGGCAAACTGATAACAGGTTCATAGTTACTAGGTATCTTCTCCAAAGAGGACTGCAGCATCCATCGCTTTAACACAGAGTACAGTATCAGCAATTGATCTACTTACTGTGGGAGTAAAACCCACAGATTTTGGCATTGAAAGCAAGTGCACTAGCTGTTGTGCTATTTACAACGTAAGCAGACTCAGCATAAGCAGCACTAAACTTTTGTTCCCCTGCAGCTCTCAGCTCCTTCTAAAATCTACTGGACACTCAGCTGTATCTCTGAACTTTGCAGTACAAGAAATCTGGACAAAGTTAAAATGTATTGAGGGGGGGGGGGGCAAAATCCCAAAAACCAGGGACACGTTTTAAACATTGCTTGTATAATGTTGGAAAGTTGCTAGAATAAAATGCTGTGTTACCACCATACATTTCACTGCCAAGTATAGAAACCAGGTCCCTGTGCTAAACAGCCAGAGCAACATTCCACTATGCCAAATCATCTATTTTTATGAAAGAAAAGTAGACTGAAACTTAAATGGCTACCATTTAGTGAATTCAGTTCTCACCATAGCTGTCAACATCATCTTAGCACAAAACACCTGAACAAAGCCAATAATAGGGGAATAAAGTCAAAAAAATAGGGACAAATATCCCCACACAAAAGGCACACCAGCCAAGAATCAAACCAGACAACCCATAGCTGCCAGGCAACACTGCTACCACTGCACCACTGTCTGTTTTAAGTGAATATAATACAGAAACCACAGATTTTATGAGGAACAGAACAAATATGAGGCAAAAATCTGTAAATGTTGCAGAAATGGTGGTGGGTAGGGAATTCAGGCTTTTGTCACTTGGGTCCAAGGTACAGGGTTCAAGCCTTATTCTCTACCCACCACCATGAATCATCTGGGACATTACACACACAAAGTGCCATCCCTTGGAATGAGACCATGTTTGCCCAGTCACTGCTATTCCAGCACAATATGAGGTAGGATGCTGAATTTTCCCAACAAATACCAGACATTTGATTTGTGCTGATTCTATGACGTTCTGGAGCTATTCTCCTATTTTTAATAATCCAGTCACCAAATTGTGCATTATGCCTAAACTTTACCCCATACCTGCAACTATTTAATCATTTAGGTCAATTAGTAACAATTTTCCAAAATAATTCTACTTTATGAGAAGTTGCATTAAGACTTGTACTGGCTTTAATTAATTTAGAAACAATTATTTAAATATGAGTAGCAGGAAGTGCTGAATATTCTGAAGTAAAACATGTTCATAAATAGACTCTCAGCTATCTCTTGATGGTCAAGTAAACTGTATGCCTTGAGCACTATGTGTTTTGCACATATAGCCCTCAGCCTTTTCATAAACTATTGTATGTTACTTTCTAGCAAATTTTACAGAATCCTTGAAGTGCACACTTTTTTCATGTTTTTCTCTGTGCTGTCACAAGTCTAGGTAAAACTAAAAGGACAACTTTCCCATCCTTGTTTTTCTGCATGCTATTACATCATTCATCTCTGCAAATTTATTTTATAGTTTTTGCTTGCCAATGATAAGACAGTGCTATCTCTTTTTAGTTTAATAATGGCTGTTTGTTCTTGCTGATTTTTTAAGAAACCGAGCTTATTTATCTAGTCATTAGTCAGTGTAGGAGTGGTCTGATCACTGCCTATCTTTTTCAGCAATAAATTGTGCGTTCATTGTTAGGTTTATAACAACCCTACTAATCCCCACAGCAAACTAAGTAAACAATGCAATCCTTATATAGCTACAATGACTAACATTACATTAAACTAGTTCAGAGTCTATCTGTGAAAAATCTATGAGTAGGATTAAAGCAAGGAAATCATAACAACAGGTGTAGCTGCAAATAATTTGTAAGACAATGGGCCAATAAGAACAGCCCAGAGGACAAGCTGTACTCCCTGCCATATACAGCTGTACTGTAAATCACCATGAATAACAGAACTGAACTTCAGGAAGCTTAGTATGAGATACCATGTGTAAAGTAAAACACACACACACACACACACACACACACATACACACACACACCTCCTTCCAGCCAAAGTAAACAATCAGCTCCTTCAGCGACCTCCACACACCGATCTCCTACAAGCGAAAGTAAAGTAAACAACCAGCAATCAGCTCCTTCAGCGACTTCCTACCAGCCCAAATGAACACCAGCGATCACCGACTTCCTACCGAACGAACACCCGGTACTAAAGTAATCCAGCGATCCCTGCACACGAAGCAATCCACACACACCCTTTGCTCCTTCACCTACCAGCCCAAGGAATTCTACGACTGAAGCCTGCGCACTGAAAGTCTCGCAAGTCCTGCGAGAGCAGCTCAGTCCTCTCATTGGCTCTGACTGCGGCTGAAGCAGTCCGGAGCTCCTCTGTGCGGTGCGGTCGTCACTGCACAGAAACCTGGTATCACACAGCAATGATTGCTGGGTACCTGTTTGCCCCATTTGTCCCTATCCGGACTGCTGGTAAGGCAGTCTGGAGGAGGATTGGGGCTTGTGAATTGTTTGTTTAACAGATATTGTTTTGTTTTATTCTAGGTGGGAGGGCTGCAGTCCGGAAGTCCGATAGGACGAGCCGCCCCTGATTAGTGGTAATGTGATTTGCACTGACAAACACACATTAGATGCTCAACTTAAACTGTTGCACAACAATACAGGCATTAAGAATTTTTGAATTCTACATAGGGCATCTCTCAAACTCCCAATGCAGGAATACTGGACAAACACATATTATCGTGTAGACAAATGGACAGACTTAGGGAAAAGTTAATCCTACTGATTCTAGAAGCTGAGAAAGGGATCCAGTAACAACAGTGGCAATAGCATGCATGTCATGAAGAGTATGAAGTGCAAGAGAAGAAACAGTCATAAGAGACTATGAAAACCAGACATGTCAGGTGGAGCACAACATAACTTGTTATGATGCATAACCTCGACAAGCTGTGAAAATCATAACAAATTAGATGTATGTACATGGGAGATGTGGGGCCTGCCATTAAACCTGATCTATGATGGAACTCTTGTCAGAAACATTAATATGGAGGTAGCTCGTCTGCAAGTATGAGTAAAGTGTAGATGCAAATGTTTAAAAGTGAGCACAGCAAACTTATGAAAGATTCATACCCAAGGAGAATATGTCCCAACACATTTATGTGAAAAGTCACCACTGTCTAACAGTCATCATTCATACATTGCTTCAATGTATGTCAGCTTGAATTGGAAAGGCTGTCTGCCTAAGACACACTTACATGGTGTTTTTTTTTCCCTAATGCGACCAGAATGATTGTGAGAAAATAACCATTTGAAGTGTGTGTGACAACAGTACTACATACTGACAAGTGACTTGAGCATGGGGCACCAGGCAACAGTAATTGTTGGCTCACAATGCTCAACGTACCTCACAAAAATTTGGAACAGCACAGCCGGGTTCGTATGAACTATGGAAGCTGCAAGAATTGACAGAATAAATTTATAAATAAGCTATATATCACCTTTACTGCCCTCCACACATTGACTGTAAATTGTATTACACAATATTCAGCAGAGCCAGTCAGCTCAAGGACTATTTCCAGTCATTGAATATCAATGCTTCTTTGTGCTAACAGTCACGTAACAGATGATATAAAAGGTATATTGTTAAACTGGGCATGCTTACAAGGAAATACAGCAATAAAGGGATTAGAATCACTCACCCATCAAAAAAAAAATAAATAAAATATAACACATATCTAATAATTTAGCCATTCTACCACATCACCAATGTTTTTTCTTTGTGTGTACACTGCCAGAAGCAAACATCAAACTATGTAATTCACAGTCTTTTGGCTTGTGGAGTACCAGATGACACCACAGAAAAACTCATAACGCAGTTATTAGAAGGTACACAGTTGAAGGGCTAACTTGAACATTATGTTGGAATCCATATGCTCCCCTCAAATGACAGTACAACAGTTGGGATTGCCAAAACACTCCCAACTGCAGACCTCCATATCTGTTAAATAAGCCATTCCTGCTTCTTTCAATTTTCCTTTTCTTACACACTCATATTAGGTGCACACTACTGGATTTAAAATCGGATTAATTCACTTTACAGTCTCAAGAGCTGTGCATTAACTGATGCTGCCACAGAACAAGTTATATTACAATAATCAGAAAGCAAACAGCTGAAGGGATAATATGAGAAGTGTGTTTGCATGCATACGGCCTCCCTTAAAAGGGGGTGAAAACATTATCACCAAGTAGAATTGTACACATCACATCTGTTGAGTATGTCAGTCCTGTCTGTTATCATTTACAATATACATAGTCATACTAGTTACACACTGCCGGATCTGAACACCTGCCTACCTAAGTCTTAAGAGCTGTGCACTAACTGCTGACTCCACAGAAGTTGTCCTGTTACACTTGTCAGAAAGCATGCAAGTGAAGGGATGTCTTGAGCTGGGAGTTTGAATGCATGTGGCCTTCTTTAAAGGGAAGTACAACACTTGGGGATCAAAATGATCTTTTATAGCTCTTTCACTAAATAGAATTGTATACATTAAAGCTGTTGTGTAATCAAGCCCTCCCTGTAAGCAGTTGCTTTTGTATATACATAATGCTATACTTGAACACCAACCTACCTGACTCCTCACTCTCTGGATGTGAGCACTAACTGTAAATGCTATGGAGAAAATCATATATATATTATCTTACCAGAAGCTGTTTACAACGTATATGGCAACATCGAACAATAAACCGTGAAATCCCACTAATGCGAATGTGCAGGTCACCAATTTTTTCCCTAGGGAAAAATATCGGTTGCCAACCAGACACAACAAACCACCTAAATCATTACAAAGTGGGGGGCTTCGCCCCACACATCCCCTGATTTGGGGGGGCTATGCCCCCACGCCCCCCAACTAAATATACCAACTTCAAGATCACACTGCAGTGGGGTAAAGGGCAATTTGGTGGTGACGGCCAAGTGATTTTTTTCCCTACGAAAAATATCGATGACCTGGCCATCCGTGTTAATGAGATTTCATGGTTTATTGTTCAATGCTGCCATATTCACTGGAAACAGCTTTCAGCAAGATAATATAGACCTGAGAAAATCATATTAGGATCATTAAAAAGCACACATGTGAAGGGATATCTTCAGCATGGTGTTGTGATAAATATGCCATCCCTTAAAAGTGGAGTACAACACTTGGGGCATCAAAATCCTTCACTTGGGTAAATGTTACCTCTAAGTAAAATTGTATACATATCTGTTAAATAGGCTAGTCTTGTCTGTTATCAGATACTTTTGTACACATATTGCTGTACTCACCTGTCTACCTCAATGTACACTTTTTAGACTTGTACATTAACTGCTGGTTGTCAGAAAGTGCACATTTGCAGGGATATCCTCAGCAGGCTGGTGGAATGCCTATGTCCTCCTTTAGAATTGGAAATGGAGGGGGAAAACTCTCCTTCTGTGTAAATATTACCAGAGAGGAAACCTAGTCTGAAGAAGCAAATAGTAAACTTGTGAAAGAGCTAACCTTTTATTAAAGAAGTTATTCTGGCATATTTCAGCTTGTTTGTTTTATTTTATGTTATTTTGTTTGTCATTTGGAGAGTTAACAACAAGCCATTAATCCCAGTTGCTGGTATTTTTCTTTTGCATTTTTGGATATTTAAATTATTAAAAATGTGTTGATTTCCTAATAAATCTAGAATAACATCATCTCATCATATCAGACCATGTGTTCTTGGAGGAGTTAAATTTTCCAGATATCGATACTTACATTAAAGTATATATATTTTTAATTTATTTTAAACTGGGTAATTATAAATCTAATTGAAAACATTGCACTTAATTCTTCTTAAAAATAACAATGACAAATTGGGTAATTTCAATTCAACTATTCAAGAAAATTTCTTTTGGCATTATCTTTGCAGTTTCAAATAGTATATTAGTTCCCCTCATACAAACTCTACTTATTTAAGTTTATACTAAAGACAGTTAAACATACAGTTCTGTCTAGTATAGAAATTAAAATCTGGTTTGCTTCTTTAATTCCCTTTAGCATCACCAGAAACTTTTTAAAGAAAACTCATATTCACTTATTCACTGTTTGGGAAACCAAAAACTTTGTTTGCTGCCAACATTGTTTTAAAAAACTGAAAGTCAAAGGTATCCAGAAACCTATTTCAGAATATGATTTACAACCCCATGATTAGTTATTATTGCAAAGTATGAAAGTACAAACTCAAGAATTATGTTTATTTCTCACTCATTCACAAGTTAAAGAAAATCCCAAATTAATACATTTTAATGAAGGTGTATATAATAAAACAAAAGCTGAAAATGTATTTTCAAATCTTTACAATACATCTATAGAATGCAATATAAATTTACATGTCAGTGTTTGGAACCACATTACACTGGGTCATTCCTCTTTTTTAACCTCTGAGAATAAACCTCAGATATTATCATCCTCTAAACATTACACCGGGTCCCATTACCGGCACATATTTTCATGAAAATTTCTACACAGAATATTTCTAACTCCAAATAAAATGGATAAAATTAATAGAAACAGTGATATTCACTGTTGGAGGTGTTTGCAAGTATTTAGTGCTGATTGAATACAGTTTTGCAATTGTCCTTCTCTTAATCGATTTTGGTTGAATATTGATGATTTTTTGAAAGTTTTATTCCCTGACACATTTCCGTTATCCAAGTTTTTAATCTTGTGTAATGTAAATGATGGACATAAGTTGAAAAAACATAATCTCTTTCTGTTCTAGTATATTCTTGCAGTAGCAAGGAAAAGTATTACCAAAAAATGGAAATCAACTACATCACCACTTTTTGAAGATCTCTTATCCTTCTTAAAATAAACTACCTTAGTGGAAGAACACAGGAATCATCCTAAACCATTTAACAATAATCCTTGGATGAAAGTGATATATTTTATTGACTTTTTACAACACAATCTTTCCTCTGATGATTAGAAAAAGAAAAGAATATTCTTTTTCGGAACTTTAATATTGTCACCTACGAGTTCAGGCCTTTTTAAATATTGTACATAGTTTATGTTCATCCTTTGTGCCTTTATTCTTTTATCATGATCATTATATTATTATAATTGAATATTTATTATTTCTTCATGAAAAAGAACAATAAAGTTTTTTGAGCAAAAAAAAAAAAAAAGACCTCCTAGACAAAGTACATTCTTAGCAGTTCGAAATTTAGTCTTTAAAAACATCATCCACATCAGTACATGCAGCCACATCTCATGGAGCCCCTACTTATAAGCTCATAAGGCACACCACCACAAAATCCAACATTATGGTCATGGAAAGCTCCATTGTGAGACACACTGTTGTCTATTTCAGTAGTCTGAGTAAGGGGAAAGTCACAGCAAGTTACTTATCAGGGACCAGGATCCTCCACATTAAGCATGCACTTAGGTCATTGGACATCAAGTGCCAGAATAACTCAGTCATAGTCCATATCGGTGTAAATGACCTAAGACATAAATGTCTAGACTGTATGAAGAGAGACATCATGGAAATCTCAGAATATGTGTCCCAGGCTGGTATGAGCCTAGCATTGAGCAGCATTTTACCTTGTCCAAGGATGGTGCCACAATATGAACAAAAGATGACTGACTTTAATAATCGGCTTAGTTTCTGGTGTCATTCTAAGGGGGTGCAATATTTGTCAGCATGGAAGGAGATGGTCAAAAGACCATGCTGCTTTGACAGGGATGGTCTGCACCTCTCCCCTCTAAGCATTCAAATATTAGGTAAAATAGTGTCCTCCCCCATATTGCCAAACTGAAAGTACTTCCGACATAGCAAATCAAAACCAAGAAAAACTACAGGTGTTACTTATCAATGCTAGGAGTCTGAACAAAAACCTTCCCTCCCTACAAGCTCTCCTCATGCTAGTGAATGCTGACATCTGTATGGTCACTGAGAAATGGCTTAAATCCATGGAGAGCACACCAGCAGTGCAAGGCTGTAATGCCTTCCACACATGTAAAACAGTTACTACACAGACAGAGACTAAAGTAGGAGCTGTCTCCATTTTTATCAGAAGTAAATATACCTCAAGTCTGATCAAACAGGACAATGGACTTGAGCTTCTCCATGTTCAAATCACCAAAGTCTAAATCCCATACCACCTCCTTGCAAGCTAGAGGTCCCCATCTATGACCCAAGAACCCCATAGCATGCATTTAAATTTATTGGAAACACTCAGTGTCCAACTCAATACCATATTCATGGATGACTTTAAATACCCCTCTATTAACTAGGAATCATATGTGATACCAAACTTATAGGTGCAGAGATTCCTGGATTTTGTAAGCACAAATTCCCTGGACCAGATTGTCAATAAACCAACCTGGGATGCAAGCATATTGGATCTGGTACTCACAAATATGGAAAGGTGTTGCTCACTCCCTAGTGTAATGTCTTTTCTGGTTAGGCCAGACCATGAAATAGTCTCCTTTGAAGCAAAAATAAAACCTGGAATCTAAGACAACTCTGAAATATTCAGGAACTACTCTAAGGCTAACTTCCTACTATTAACTGATAACCTGGCAATATATCAAGTCCCCATAAACCCTGAAAACACTGCCACCTATGTGGAACTTTTTAAAGAACCCTAAATAAGCATGTTAATAGCTGCATAGAGGCAGCTGTACCCACCAGGAATAAGTACAGTCATTGGACATCAAGTGCCAGAATGACTCAGTCATAGTCCATATGGGTGTAAATGACCTAAGACATACCTGTCTAGACTGTGTGAAGAGAGACATCATGGACATCTCTGAATATGTACCCCAGGCTGGTATGAGCCTAGCATTGAGCAGCATTTTACCTTGTCCAAGGATGATGCCACAATATGAACAAAAGATGACTGACTTTAATAATCGGCTTAGTTTCTGGTGTCATTCTAAGGGGGTGCAATATTTGTCAGCATGGAAGGAGATGGTCAAAAGACCATGCTGCTTTGACAGGGATGGTCTGCACCTCTCCCCTATAAGCATTCAAATATTCGGTAAAATAGTGTCCTCCCCCATATTGCCAAACTGAAAGTACTTCCAACAATAGCAAATCAAAACCAAGAAAACTACAGGTGTTACTTATCAATGCTAGGAGTCTGAACAAAAACTTTCCCTCCCTACAAGCTCTCCTCATGCTAGTGAATGCTGACATCTGTATGGCCACTGAGAAATGGTTTAAATCCATGGAGAGCACACCAGCAGTGCAAGGTTATAATGCCTTCCACACATGTAAAACAGTTACTACACAGACAGAGACTAAAGTAGGAGCTGTCTCCATTTTTATCAAAAGTAAATATACCTCAAGTCTGATCAAACAGAAAACTGTACCTGAGCTTCTCCATGTTCAAATCACCAAAGTCTAAATCCCATACCAGTTCCTTGCAAGCTAGAGATCCCCATCTATGACCCAAGAACCCCATAGCATGCATTTAAATTTATTGGAAACATTCAGTGTCCAACTCAATACCATATTCATGGATGACTTTAAATACCCCTCTATTAACTGGGAATCATATGTGATACCAAACTTATAGGCGCAGAGATTCCTGGATTTTGTAAGCACAAATTCCCTGGACCAGATTGTCAGTAAACCAACCTGGGATGCAAACATACTGGATCTGGTCCTCACAAATATGGAAAGGTGTTGCTCACTCCCTAGTGTAATGTCTTTTCTGGCAAGGCCAGACCATGAAATAGTCTCCTTTGAAGTAAAAATAAAACCTGGAATCCAAGATATCTCTGAAATATTCAGGAACTACTCTAAGGCTAACTTCCTACTATTAACTGATAACCTGGCAATATATCAAGTCCCCATAAACCCTGAAAACACTGCCACCTATGTGGAACTTTTTAAAGAACTCTAAACAAGCATGTTAATATCTGCATAGAGGCAGCTGTACCCACCAGGAATAAGTACAGAACTAACTCAAAAAACTAGCCACCCTGGTGGAATCACAACATTAATAGGCTATAGAACACAAAGAAGAAAATCATGACAAAACTTAGGAGGTGCAGCACCCAACAGGATAAAAGCACTCTCATCAAACTAAACAAACAACTCAGAGGACAAATAGTCTACCAAAGCCAATATCATGTAAATTTGGCCTCCCAGGCCAAGGGCAACCACAAGGCATTCTTTAGCTATGCCTGTAACCTCAAAGACAATGCACAATTGTGTACAGAACTCATTGTTAATGGAGCCAGTTATACTGAACCAGAAGATATAGCAAAACTACTGGCTGCCAAATTCAGCTCCAACTTTACCCCCCTCTTCTCTTCAACCTTCCCTCAGGAAATACCATCAAATATAACTTCCCCTGCTATCATTAGCAAAGAGGTTGTTAATGCTCTCTTTAAGGCTAAGAACACTGCATCAATTGGCCCAGACATTATCCTGGGCTACCTTCTAAATACCATGAAACATGACTTATCAGGCCCTCTACAATTACTATTTAACGGTTGCCAACAAGCAGGCTTCATGCCTCATGAATGGAGAACAGCAACAGTCATCCTTCTGCACAAAGGTGGGCCATCTACAGACCATGGAAACTACAGACCCATAATTCTCACTAGTCTCATATGCAAAACCATGAAATGATCAATAATGACATAGGAAACCTCAGACACTGGACCCAACCCATTTTGGTTTTGTGAAGTGTAGGTCATGACTAGTGACTTACTGTCCATATTTGAGAAGGCCATCAGAGCAATGGATGAGGACAAAATAGCTCAACTGCCTACCGAGACCTGGCCAAGGCAGTTGATACAATACCCCACTCGGGCACTCTTGACAAACTCAAGTGGTTAGGTACAAACTCTTATGTCACAAGGTGGATAGCCAGCTGTCTCCCAGACAGGACCAAGGATGTTAGAAATAGATGTCCACCTCTACAAAAAAGCCAGTCACAAGTATTGCTCAGGGAATGGTCCTGGGACCACTCTTTGTTTTCATTTACTTCTCTGAAGTCAAGGCTAATGTCAGTTGCCTCTGGCTGATGAAATCTGAAGATGATTGCAAATTAGGAACAGACATATAATACCCCACTGACACAAATGTTTTCCAGGAGGGATTAACACAGACAAATAACTGGTATCAGAGCCATGGACTAAAATGAAATGCCAAGAAATGTATAATAGTGTCCTTTGGGAAGTCATCCACCCCTGGTAACTGCCATATTGGCAACATACCTGCAAGGGTCGACCCAGTAGTCAGGGACGTGAGAGCACATAGACAGTAATCTAGCCTTTGACCATCACATGTCTACAGTAGTGAGGAAATCATTCTCTGTTGTGCAACCTATAAACAAAGGTATGGCATCTAGGCCCAAGGAGGTCATTGTTCCACTGTATTCAGCATTCATCAGACCTATCATTGAGTAAAAGTCCCCCTTTGGTATGTACCTAACTATGCACATCCACCAACTGGAATATCCACAGAGATTCCTCACTAAAAAAAATACAGGGTGCACATAACATGTCCAATACGGACTATCTCAAGGACCTATCCCTAAAGTCTGTCTCCTACAGGCTGTTGAGAGATCTATGCCAGGCATACAAGGCAGATGGGCCTCCTGCATATTTGAAAAACAGACAACACCAGAATTACCCATTCTAAAGACTTAAATCTTGCCTGTCATATAAATAAGACTTGCTGGAGAGACAGGTATGCATCCCAGAGACTTCCCAATCTCTGGAACAGGCTCCTCATTCCATATGAATCAGAGTTCCTCCCTGACCCAATTCAAGTGTAACTTGGACAATTGGTTGTGGAACAGGAACTTCACCCCCCCTTTTGGTACCTAAATCTCTAATGGACACAGGCAGCCTGTAAATGGTTCATCTCACAGGCCCCTGCTTGCAAATGTTTAATCTCCCAAACCCCTGCTTACACTTATCAAGTGTACCAGAACCAGTCAGAGATTTGTAATGCATGGCTAGGCATAAAAGGTCCTTGTGGTCATTAGCCTAGTAAACACCTATGAACCTATGAGTCTTTGAACCTATATCTATACATTATGCTTGATAATAAGAAGGCATACGTACAAACAGTATTACTACAGCACTCCTGAATACCATTCTGCAAATATGTATGTAATTACACTAATTCAATGGAATGCCATGTGAACTTGATCTTCTACTGTGCACAGCTCACACCACTCCAGGATGTCAGGGTGTGGTGCTGCACAAATGCTTTAACTGTGTTCTTGCATGCCCACACATAATACACCTCAAGTTATCCATGACAACTCTAACACACACTTCAAATTGGACTTAATCACTTCTGGACATGCTGGCCCTGAGAGTCCATCCTGTCTGTAAGAAGTTTTCTCCTGTAACCACCCCCCCCCCACACACACACACGCACACATACACACACACACACACACACACACACACACACACACACATGCATACTGTGCAAATGATGATGATCATGATGACTGTGCCCCTCCCTTTGCACAACATGTGACTTAGGGCTGCCTATGTCTGATGCATAGAGTGGCGAGCCAATGTTTGGTTAGTCAAAAGTCTTGTTTTCCTTTGGATACATAATTAATTTTAATTTTCTTAGTCTGCTTATGTTCTGAAGTAGCAGCAGTAGTAGTATTTGCATAGGAGATGTTGCTCACTGACTCCACAGATGATGCTGAGAGTGTCCTGTCTTCTGGACGAGTGTCTCACTTGGGTTCATCATGTCTGATGCACACAGTAAGCAGGCAATGCATGTGTAGGCAAAACTGCTCTGCTTATTTGCACTATATAATTGCAAATTATTATTTGTGTCTTAATTTATTCCTATGTCATAGTTATATAGGACATCTTGCTAAAGTACCTGTGCAGATGATGTTGAGATTGCCCTGCTCTCTGGCCAGGAAATGATAGGTAAACAACAGTCTGTTTTATTTGACTGAATCATTGTTGGCATCTGTATTTGCTGGATATATATATATATCATTGTTATGATACTGCTGTATAGGCATCAGTGATTTTTGCTTTCTGTTTCCTCCTACTTATGAATGTTCCTGTTTCTTCAGGATAGGTTGATTACAGACCTTTGCTGCTGCTCTGAGAATTTTGAAGCCTGGGGATGTCTATGTCTGATACTTACAATTAATAGCCAGAGCACAGGTAAGCAAAGTCTGGTTTGTTTGTATGCATTACTGTTAACTGTTTGTATCTGCTGAGGTTTTATGTTTATTAAGTGTTGAATGTATGTACAATTCATTGCCTTTTAGCAAATGCCATGGCATACTATGCTCAGCTCTGTCTGCCATTGTCATCCCCTGCTGTTAGCTCCTCATCTGACCCCCCTACACACACATCTGTGTCAGCTGGTGCCGAGAAGCATGGCTAGGCATAAAAAGGCTCATTGAGTTAGGAGTCTTGTAATAATTTGTAATCACTTATGACCCTCTTCTTTCTCATTATATCAAATAGTGTAGCCCAGATTAGAAGAAGAGATTTCAGTTTACATCAGAAAATAAACAAAACTTAAGGAAGAGATAGATTTATTACCCAGTGTCTCCCCTTGCACTGGAGTAGACTCCCTTTGCAGGTCAAGTAATGTGACTCCATATCAGCAATTAAACATAGGTTAGATAAATGAATGGGCGACTTACAGGTCTTGCCATCCATTAAAAGATTGGTAGAACCTTATGGTGGTTTTTGACAAGCCACACATGGCCTCTGGTCAAATAGCTTTGTATTTCCTATGAGTCTTTTTATTTGAATGGTAGCGTAATATTAATTTAATTCACTGCCCAAGTTTCAATGAACATATTATTATTGAAGTGTTCTAATGTGCTGGCCTTTTTTTAAACAGCTGATTTTTACTGGAAACACTCACCCAGACTCTGCTACAGTTTGCTGTGAGGGAAAGGTTAGTTTGCTTTTTATTTGTTGTATTTTGTATTACTTTATTGCCTTTTTCTATTTTGTAAACTGAGTTGTTTTATTTACACTGTGTTTTACTTGTATTCTGCTTTTAACTGCATATTAAAACTTGAAAAGAGACCACCGCTCTGTCTCTTGTGAGTCAGACAGAAATTAGAACAGGTCAGTTAAGGAGTCACACATAAGTTACAACAGATCAGTTAAGGTTAATCATCTGTGAGCTGAGGGGGGTGGAGCTAGGAACTAAACCTTATATTTAAGGGCAAAAACCACAGTCACGACTGCAGTACTAAAAGATTTTACTACAAGTGCACAGAACACAAGCGCTTTCACTACAGTAGCTTCATCAGGTGTTTAAAATGCACAGTAAAACACAACTCCTATAAAGCACTAGGGTAACAGTCACATGACACATTCTAATTACTATTTAAAAGCATATTACATACAAAAAATCAGCACATAATTTAACAGCATAAAAAAACATAATTAAAACATAAATACATTAGTGAAAGCTGCATTGTCTCCTCAAGGGTCTATTTTTAAGTCGGGGTCTCGGGTATAGATCCATTAGGACAATCCCCGGGATTCATGAAGCTTGCGCCAGGCACAGGCGTAGCATAGATGTATAATACCAAATATGGCCGCAGAGCGATTCAGGTACAATCCAATTCCACGTGCACTACCAGTGCATGCCAGATCTGCACAGCCCTCGGCTCAGGTATGCTAATCACCCCATGTGTAGTACTGCACCATGCAAATGAAGGTACATAGCGATTTATTAAGTGGTGCAGGCGTAGCGTAAGCCTACAGAAATGTAAACCAAAAAAAAAAAAAACGGTTTACATTTTGCCAAACAGAACATCGAAGCTATGAAAGCGGACCAGACTCATGTATTACAAAGTTAACATATGCCAATGGTTAAATATAGAGCCAATGGCATAAGAAAAGATGCACAACACCTAAAAAAACAACATTTAATGTCATGTCCACAGTAATGCAAAGTACAACCGCAGGGCATGTGTGTGCAAACGGGAACACAAGGAAAATATATACAAATGTCATAAAATCGCAATGTAATACAAATTATGATTTCACCATAATACTCAATGGTATGCATGGTACACCACAACCAAACTGCAAGGGCTGCTAAGGGTCTGTGACAGTGTTCGGTGTGGTAACTATGCATTAGTAGTCAATGCTATGCAAATGAGGCAAGTAATAGTGAATCGCAAACATCCCGCCGGACTAAGGATGTACCATACGGCGCAGCGCTACAACACCGAGAAGTGGTTTGGAGGTATACATGACATCAGCAGTGGGGTGTGCCACCGTAACTGTAAGCACATTGGAATAATGCAAATCTGGGCTGCCCATTGCTAAGAAAAGCCACAGGATAGGGTTGGAGATGTAGGTATAGCATCGTTTAGCTGAGAACACACATGGTGCCCGAAAGCACATGTGTACATGGACGAAAACATGCCCAAAACCCGCCGCGCACCACAGCTCAAACAGGAAGGGTAGGGGAAGAAAATAAGGAAATGCTGCAGTAGGGTAATTGGAGTACAACTGAGCAATTAACAGCTATTAACCCACAGTGGGCAATTGACAGCAGCTAACAAGTCTGCTTGCAGCAACCTGCAGAATAGGATAGGGGAGGTGTCGGATTGCAAAGAAAAGAGAACTGTCACCGCAGAGCAAAGCAAACCTGCAGTTGATTGGCCATAGAACACATTTCGTAAGATAAGCCAAGTTTTGGAAAGTACAAAAGAAAGCAGGCTGCTGGATGCATGCCAGAAAATTGGAGGGGAAACATTAAGAAATGTTAAGAGAAGGGCAAGAGGTAATCCACGGCAGCTAAATGTAATTCAGCACCAAAGGCACCACAATAGCAGTACCTGTGGTAAAACACATAAGATACCCTGTAGCTTCGATTGTAAATACACGCCCTATGACATCATCAGTGTTCAAATCACAATAGTATAAAGTGTGAAGGCACCACACACACACCTGTGTATTCCCAAACACTGCACCATTGGTGTAAACAGACGGGGAACATTTACAATGTACATGTTGGGAGCTACCATAGCTGTGATTCATCACCATGTGTTAGAGACTGAAGTTGTTGGGTAGGATGATGCTGACAACCACCGCAGGCTCCGGAGGAGGAGAAGAGCATTCAGACCAAGGGTAACCTACCAGGGGCTACATGATCTGGAGATAGTAGAGCATTACAGGGTGGACAAGGACATCTTACAGCAAATAGTTGAGGTGTGCCGGCCATGCCTGAGATCCAGAAACAACAGAGGGGAACCCATCCCAGTGGACACGAAGGTATGTGTAAGCTTGAGAATACTAGCCACAGGTACCTTTCAAAGGCCAACTGGAGATATAATGGGGATCTCACAGGCATCAGCATCCAGGGTACTACACCAGTTCCTGGATGCCATGTTACCACATGCCAATGAGCATATATACTTCTCCCGAACTCAGGAGGAGTCGCCAGCAATATGCATCTCTTCCACCATGTGGCACACTACCCGGAGGTACTGGGTGCGATAAACTGCACACACATACATATCAAGTCACCACCCAGTGAGCATGGTAGACACTACATAAACCACAAGGGATACTACTCCATCAACTGCCAGGTCGTGTGCAATGCCCAGGGCATTATCATGGATGTGTGTGCTGGCAGCCCTGGAAGCTACCATGACTCCCACATCTGGCATGCCTCACAGCTGTATCAGGTATTTGTCAGGGGGGACATCCCATATGGCCACCATATTGGGGATGCAGGCTATGCACTAGAGTCGTGGATGATGACTCCCATCTGAAATGCACACACACCCATGCAAGAATTCCATAATGAGGCACACACACAAACCAGAATCATCATAGAGCGTGTATTTGGGATGCTGAAATCACAGTTCCGTTGCTTGGACATATCTGGTGGAGCCTTGCAGTACTCTCCAGGCACATGTTCCCACATCTTCATAGTATGTGCCATGCTACATAATATGATCCTGCGGAAACAGCTGCAGCAGGGACATAATGGTGAAGGTCCTCACAGCCCACCGCAATTGCCAAGGCCATCACAAGCACAGAGGGATTCAGACCATGAACACCCTGTGCCAGCCCCAGTAGGTAGACGGAGGCATGCCTCTCCACCTGCACACACAGTAAACTGGATGGCACACACACACGACCACCTGTAAATTGTAATGCATAGGTGGCCTACTGTGTGAATCCCACATAGGCAGCCCTCAACCATTGCACACACAATAGCTATTGGAACAAGGAAAGACAACACCTGAACAGTACATGCACCTGTATGTTGATACTGTATGTATAGGTTCCTAGGTACATCGGTAAGTACATGCCCGATTGTCAGAGGCCAGTCATCAGCCGAGGCAAACAGTGTCTGCTGTCACCACCACATCGATTAACCAACTGTCCCTGAGTGCAGCAGAGCCAATTCTGGGATCCATGTGTGTAATCACTGTTCCCCACACACTCTGCATGGATTCCCTGGTGTGTTAATGAGAGGCTCCATATAATGTAATCGGGGATGTAGTGGCAAAGCATGGGGAGTACCCATGACAGGTATCTGTCACCCCAGCATGCTCCACCTATTTTTGTGTGAAGGTGTAGCACATTATAGTATGTGGCTCACTGTGACATAGATTCCCAATGCTGGAGCACATCCTTTAAACATCACTTGGACATACCATTAATAAGTCTCATCTATATGTAAACTAACTGAGTTACACATTTGATTGCAGTATGGAGTAACAGCCGTAGTACAGTCCACATACAAAACACCATAACATGTGTACAAATCCCAGATGCCCAAGTGGTAAAGGCACTGATTGTCGTGCATGTTCCCGGTTCCACGTCCTGCAAGGGCCATTACGTAATCCCGAAGGCACGAATAATGGATGTTGGATGCAGGTCATCAGATCAGGTTTAGCAGATGTTAGCGGGTTTATGCATTGGCAAGTGCTGGTAAGAGTCGTTTAAACATGACTATACGGATATGCACAAAACAAGGCTAAGCTTTGCTGAATATCACGCAGATCATGGTCAACGATGTCCAGAACAGGTGAAACTAGCATTATTCACCCCTGTACTAATAGTGCCTGCTCTGAAAGGTAAAACGACCACTGCCAGGAGTAGAACACGCAATCATGTACACAATTACCTAACACTAAGCTACCCGAGATGTACCAATGGCAGGTGTGTATTGTGACAGGTTAAAACACAAACGTGCAGAGTTCAGGAAACAGTATACACCGCCATGTACACAATGAAAGGTGTGTTCACTCTACCTCTCACTCTCTCTCTCTCTATATACATATATATATAGAAAGGGTGATAGAGAGATATATGTCGATATATACGGATTCACCTATATCTGCAAATATATAAATAGGTCAACGACATGTACACAACCATGGAGGTACAAATAAATAGGATACTGCCAACTACCCGAATGTTTTACATACCAACACGCGTAATCACAAGGCTTAAAGACCAAAAGACCACAGTACCGGAACACTAGAACTGTGAGTAATATTATCACGATGTTAAGGGACATTTAGTTATCACTGCTGGTGCTGCGGTCCAGGTAGGTACTGTGTTCAAGTGTGTTTGTGCTTGCTGTAGTCTGTGTAAGTGTGTGTTGAGGGTGCTGCGTGCATTACCGTGGGACTGTAATGTGTGTGTGTGTGATTGCATCATGTGTCTGTTAGTGCTAACTTGGAGGTAGATCATTATGGTAGGTGTGGTCATAGCTGGCCATAGGCATATGGTTACCACCTGTCCCACTTTAAGAGGGACAGCCCCCCCTTGGGCAGTTGTGTCCTGACAACAAATATTAAAAAGGGCAAATGTCCGAGATTGTAGGACATAATTATGTCCCATATATTATGTAATAGTTGCATTAAATAGTTATTCCTGTATCTAAAATACGTAAATGTTACAAGAAACATGATAAGTAGCTAAAGTGCTACAAGAATAAGTATGTATTTAGGATAAAAGTACATTCTATCCTGTGTACTGACCATGGGTATATGTCGGCCTGTAAACACTGATGTGTGTCCTGCAAATGTCCCACTATGGCCATTTGAAATGGTGGCAACCCAAGCCAAAGAGGTTCAGTCACCAACACAACTGCAATGAGTGCAAATATCTGTGACAGAAATACATGAGACAGCTGTCGTTTAGTAAAATTCCCTTACATATCGATGTATTTCTGGAGGGATTGAAGTATCAACCTCACCTGCATGCTATATAGGAACCAATTAACAATGGCTCAATGTATAAGCCTGCAACAACCATAGTTTTAGTCTACTAAATGATAGGTCTTCAATTAGGGAAGGAGCCCACACACACATATGGAATATGTAGAAATGCAGTCTCCACAAACCTGTATATGCTATGTACACCCACCTACATCTCCCCCACACCCGAAACAATTGCAATACAGACTGTAATAACATCACAAACATTCACTCAGTTAATTACATCTGCAGAAGTGTTAACATACCTTGTGAGAGACACACTTGTAATGGAGCCATGTGAAATCATAGCTGTTGTATAATGAAACAGACAGCGATGTTACAGGTTTTGTTTGCAATAGTCCCTTATCAGACGGTTGAGATGACAGGTACACTCACATGTAGAACCACATACTCTAGCCATCACACACAATCCACGGGGTACATGAATTCAAAATATCCATGTCTCTCCAAATAGCAGTTGCAATTCCTCACAACAAAACACATACAGTCCGTCTCCCTCGAAGGTAGGGCAAAAGGACAACGTCCAAGTGGAGTATTCAATTATTCCCCATTGTTGCCTCATAATTGGTGAATGGAGTAGCTTCACAGTTGATGTTCATGTAATAACTTACTCAGGAACACCAATTGGCGGCAGGATACCACATGTTACAGGTATCTATGTATATAAGGATGCCTTGCCATACATTCAAACCGTATGCTCATACCATTGAACCGTTTAAACAAGAAAGGTGTAAGAGAGATATTTATGAAGACTCGGAACGCTAACAAGGTATGTAGAACACTCAGTATGTTAGTGTATGTAGAGCCTGTTTTGTATTAATGAAAGTGTGCACAATGCATAAAGTGGGAAAAGGTATTATGTAGTGATGTCTTGTTGAGCATAGTAACGCTTGTATAAATTGTGTGTCCTGCTGTGGGCCACAAGGTAAACATCTAATACACCACAAGGGAGGCTTGTAATACTCTATCTAAGTGCCTTTCTCAAATCTTTCTACTTTTTTTTAGTCTTTTTTAAACTATTTTCAAATTTTATATTAGATGTTTCTGTATGTCTTATTTAGTATGACTTTACTGGAGCTTTTCTCCCCGGGCCTCCACTGAAAATGGACATGTATCCAGTTGGACTAGCCCGGTCAACAAATGTAAAATAAATAAAATAAATAAATAAATAAATGCTACATGAGGGCTTTAAACACAACAATTCCACACCACCCGCCGTCAGTGGTAGGGTTTGTCCAACAAGTATGTGCCATAACAGAGGATAGTATATGTTGATATACTGTTACAGTAGGCATGTGTATGGGCATATAATGAGAATAACATGCCTAAAGTGGTCCTGCTGTGCAAGTATGCTTTGCATTATGGGATAATGTTTAAAATATGTGTAATGTACAGTATTGTAGGTAGATATGTCAGATATTTTACACAGCATAACTGTTATATCATGCAAACAAAAGGTATGTCTGTATGAACGTGTGTCATACGTCAGGAGTTTAGAGGTACAATGGGTGCCTTTGTTCCAGCTATAAACCCATTACAGATTAGGGTGGCCACGTACAAGGATATCCATGCCACATTGGCAATATGGTTATCAAAGGAGTGGGTGCTATATACGTGTGTACTATGATCCCGTATAATGTCAAATGTATGTAGGGGACTACCACCTATGTGATAGTCAGTGGGTGATTGGTGTAATCCAAGGGGGATGTCTATGCACCTTGTATCATGCAGCTTTTGGCCATGTTATCGATACCAGGTATCCGTCACAGTGACACCTTTATGGAGGGTGTCTGTATCAGCTGGTGGATCAATCATGGCTCCATGTTTGCAGTCATCTGGAAACCTATTCAGGGAAAGTCCCTCTGTGCTAGCCTGTACCTCAGGGAAGCATATACCGAACATGAGGGGCCCTATGACCGAGGACTGGGGTACACCAAGTGTAACTGAATTACAGTAGGTACTACGGTATGCTACCCTCACTGTGAGGGTCCTGTCCATGAGCCACTTTGCATAACATCTCGAGACGTAGGGGTCGATGTGCAGGTGGATGTGTATGTTGTCAATACCAGAATGGAAAATGGTGCTGAAAGCCAATGAGAGGACAAGGTAGGCTGTGTGGACCCCCTTACCATCATCAACTACCCTGGTAACTGTATCAAAGGAGTCCACCAGGTGTAGGAGCCATGGTCTGGCCCTAACAAATCTAACCTGGGTTGTATCAAAGGTCTGGAGCCCACCAATGTCTCTGTGAATGACTTCCATGATGATGTGCCCCATAGCCTTGCAGAACAGTCCAGTCAGGTGTATAGGGCAATAGTCCCTCTGGTCCATTGTAGCATCACCTGTGTGGAGTGTGATAACTGTTGCTTTGTGCCATTCAGGGGCCACAATGATTGATACAAGGCTATTAGTGAATCTGGTGGCCAAGTGGGGAGCTATGTCATTCTGAGGTTTGTGTAAATTGCAGCCTAGGATGTTGGATGGTCACATGGAGTCTGTGTTCCAGGCCTTAGAGAGTGCAGGTTGGAATTGCGTAGTTGTGGCCACAGGGTCTCTGCATTGTTCCTGTTTAGATATTGGCCCTGTAGGGAGTGAGAGGGGTGTAAAGTTAGCATTGAACCTATCTGCCAGGATGTTGCCAATATCAGTCAGTTCTGTAATGTTCCTGCCTAACCGTCGTATGTCAGAGCAGATGTGGGTATTGCCATTGAGTACTGACATACCTCCATAACGCTTTGTGGTAGTCCTTGGAATTTGTTGCAGTAATGTTTACATAGCTAGCTTTGGAGGATGTGATAAGGGATCCCAGATTCCTACTGAGGCTGACCAGGGAGCTACCCCACCCATGGGATTGTACTCCACTTTGCAACAGCCTCCACCTTTTGTTGTACATTATGTCCATGGAACTGGACCCCGAGAGTGGCGTCCGTTATCTGGTGGGTACCATCATGGCTCTGTTTGGGATAGCATGATCCATGCAGTCGTGTAAGTGGTAATGAAGTGCAGTGGTGTATGTTTCAGCATTTGTAACTACATTGTCCATCTGCACGGGTGTCATGACGTTTACTACCACTGTCATAAGATGTCTGAAGTTGGCCTTGTAGAAATCTTGTACTGTGTATTCCGTGAAGGGTGTGTGCCAGGATGTGGATAACAACGGTGATTAGCATACATTCAGAAACTACCAACGAGGAGATAACCCCAGGTGTGGAACACCAGTCACATGTTGTAATGTCCATGTCTAGGATATTGTTGGCCTTGGTGGTGGTGTGTATGGGTTGATCCAGCCAATTCGAGGTTATGAATCCCAGAAAGCATTGGCCTAATGTGTCAGTACATGAGTAGGTATCCCAGTTAAGTGTGAGGTAGTGTCAGTCTCACATCAGTAGTTCCTGTCTGAACCCTACTGTCCAGTACACCAAGAAATGAGTGCCAGTAACCGTGGGGTATGGTGTGGAATCTGTAGCAAGTTACAATGTGTATAGCAGTTCTGGCCACAGTTAGTAGCACGTGGATTACCTCTGATACATTGTGCTAAGTAACCAGCCTAGAGGTGTGTACATCCTTGTGAAATATGGACACACCTCCGCCTTGGGTGTTCCGGTCCTGTTTACATGACTGAAAGGTGTGGTCTGCGTATAACCTGTCAGTGCAGGTGTGCTCTCCGGAGCCTAGAGGCAGGTTCCAGTCACTGCAGAGATATCAAAGTGGTCCATTATAAGGAGTGCCTCGCCTGAGTGCGTTAGAGATGAAGATGTCAAGCATTGAGTAACATTACCCCAGGTTTTGCTTGCCTGTTCCTGTTCTGGTGGTGAATATGTTATTGGAAACTGTCCAAAACAGGCAGTATAGGAGCAGCAAGAGCCTTACATATTATCCATAATCCCAGGGCCGACAGGTGCAGGTCATCTGTGCCAAAGCATCGTGTTTTGTTGACCATGTCATTCAAAGCAGACAGATAATGGATGCCTGTGGAATGACAGCAGAAGCATAGGCAACTGTTGAAGTGAAACATTCAATCGTTGTACAGTGGTATCAGTCTGGATGAATGCAGAATGCTTCTCAGGGCTTTGACGATACCTTCCTGGGCTACAAGACTGAAGAGCTATTGCATGTCCCTGTACATGTAGTCCCGGAAGTTTCATCTCAGGGCAGTCACACTAACATGGAGAATGACAGTCAAATTGTACCTGGTGAGGTGTAGCATGAGTGCATAGGTTATGTTGCGGATCCTGTTACCCGACCACCAGATGTAAGCGACTATCGCCTTGTGTAGCCTGCTGAGTGGGACATCAGTGTGACCGCCTACAGAGTCACCTATGACTGGTGTGTTGGATATGTTATAACACCCTATTATCTGTAGTTGATGGGCACACATGAGTCTGTGGGCTATAAGTAACTGGTGTTGTGTTTGGTGATGGGGGCTGCCTCTGTTGCCTACACAGAGAGTATGGAGAGGTTCTGCAAATGTCGTAGTCATACTATGTGTGGCCTGTGGTGGTGGAGATCTAGTGAGACTATGTTATGAGTGGGGTGTGTTGCAAATGTTTAACATCCCCACATGAATGTCAGGTTCAGTCTAGGTTGGAGAGAGCATTACCCCCAGCATGGCTACATATGTGCATCTCCCAGAGGCTGTAATGTCGTATGTTGGGAGGTGAGCATTGACTGTGTACATGAGACAATTGCTATATTGCCTCATGTTTGCCATATTCATCATATAGACAGGCAATAACATTGGTAATTGACACTTGGACATGCCTGTATATTCAACCATGTCTCACAAGATATGTGAGGTACGTTTGTACAACAGCTGTTGTACTGTAAGCAAGCTGGAAATGTAAGGACAAACAGTGTACTTGTAGGAAATGAGTTGGAAAGGGTGTTATAGTAATTAGTAGCTCATGACGTGCTTACATGTTCTGAACAAGTGCTGAGCAGGACTATGCAATACAGATAGGGTGTTGGATAATATAAACCCACTGCAACCCACAAGTCGAGACGGCAGTCATAATGGGAGGCACTGCACTATTACCCTGCTGAGTATGGTCTGCAAGTCCATGAACCTTTATCAACGTAGATGTTAGCAGTACAGATGTAGATGAAAGTACGGATGATTTCACACCGCATGGCATACCTGTGACAGGTCATAGGACATCATCACCCATACTGTGTTCCAGCTACACTGAGTATACTAGATGTACCTTTGTATGTCACAGGAGTGTTCTACCAGTGGCCTGTTGACAGAAACAACACTACAAAAGGTGTCTGAGTGATATGTGCATATCACACCAGTGGCAGCTACAGTAAAACAGGGTTAATGTTTTGTACTCCCCCCCCTCATTATAGTCCATACCACACAGACAAATGGGAGCCATCTGCGTATGTAAGGATGTGAATGGCCATGACCTAGGAGCAATAGCTGTCTTAGTGTTGTGGACAACATACTGAATGGGCTTTGTGGGTGAGGTGCATGACATATGTGCACAATCTGACAGCTGCTTATAGCATTGTCACCACTAGGTTAATAATCCTGTACCCATTAACTACCACCTAGGCAGCGGTCAACATTATGGACACTGTGTGTAAGGGATGGTGCTGTGCAGTTTACCTCCCTGAGCTGGTGACGTCTCCAGGCCTAATAGGTAGTCATACGAGGCACCCATGTCATGACAGGGTGCCATCCATGAGCATGGAGATCATTGGACAGGCATACTCAGCACTCGGGTGACCAATATCGGATCACATATCACCTTTAAGGGGTATTGGCCATGCGTGGTTGGGCGACACCAGCCTTCATAATCCTCACCTCCACTATGCAGCATGCTGGCTACTTTGCATAAAGACATGTGCAACACTGTGATGTTGGACATGCTACACGTACATATCCTGATCTGAAAGACATACGTCATGGACAGCCACCTTCCTACTACAAGGATCGCCACATGCTGGACAGATCCCTGTGCCATACATGTTACATACTCCTGCCACACCATGCAACCTGTCCATCAAAGCTGCACATGTCATCTCTTTCATACATGGTGCGATGACCGCATGGTAGATGTATCATTAACTGTCTGGATCAGTAATGTGGCACTGATGCACCTGGCGGTGGCAGAATGGATGTCGGATACAGCTAGAAAACCTTACATCCTATGCCCATACATGGCCCAGGGCATACACACTACTGCATGACCTTGTCTGTACATGCTATAGTTGATAACCAACCCTGCGAATAATGTCTGGCTAGCCATTGTCCCATGTGTATCACATGTGCAACACAGGCGATATGTGGCAGGATGTTGAACTGTTGTACAGTGCCATGTAGATGTATATGGCAAAACACATGCATGTAAAGGTTTCCGGGCGCATGTCTGCATTGTCACTGCTCATGTCCGTTAAGGCAGTGTATGTGTTGATATGTGACATATACAGAGCATCAAGGTCAACAGCATTACTGTGGACACATCCAGGCATGTGCTGATAGGTAAGAACACCAGTACAGGCAAACAGACATGCCCACATCAAGACAGTATTCACATGGAGTATGAGCAATGTAATGAGGTGACACACATATATGGTGATGATATCCAATGCACAACGGGTGTTACATGTGTGTGACACAAACATGTCAGTCATGTCAGTGTCATGACGATTTGCAAAGATAACTGTTCATATGTACTAGATTTAATACAAATGTATGTGTGGCTGTATCTCTGTACATCTCTGTGATACTGTGACCTGTCTCCATCATTATCTCTTCCAGATAATGCCTCGTTCATGCCTGCCAGCGTATAGCCACCTGGAGGATGATGCCCTCATACCGTACCTCCATGATAACTATGAGGTATTGTTCAGCCATGTGCCACAGCATGCCCAGCAGCATGACGACCTGTGGCAGGGACTTCACAGGAGGGTTAATGATCTGGGTGGCCATAACCGCACCTACCAGCAGGTGCACAGACACTGCACAGACCTGATACAACATGCGAAACAGCGTGCCAATGCAATCGCCAGGGAACAAGGTAGAACAGGTGGTGGTCCACCAACCCAGCCCCCACTCACACCTACCGAGGAGCTACTGGCCAGCCTGGGGACACCCTCAGAACAGCATCCACAAACACTAACTGCCATCGTGGAGGTGGGTGTTTCCCAACCACCGAGCCTGGAGTTGCCTGGTAAGTCACTACGGCACATATAACTATTATATCCCATTTAGTTGCATGTGTCACTGTACAATATGTAATGTAACATCATATGCAAGGTATGTTTACACACATGCCGCATACTATAGTATGCTACCCTGTGTATGCACACATGTGCATACTATATGTTATTGTACAGGTGAACATGTTAACATGCACAGTGCACCCTGTAGCTGTCATACAGTCATGGATAATGATCAAAGTGCTGTGTCATCCCTATACAGGTACCTCTGGCATGCCGCAAAGACAGCAATCCATTGCAGGTGAGACAGTTATCAGTATCGAGCATGTTAATGCATAGATCTATTTACCATGTGGCCAGTTAACACATGTACACATAATGAATGGTCCAGTCACAATAGACAGGTCGCATCTGTTATCACTCACACTGGCTACCCATGTGCAATATATACAAACCAAATGAAACACCAACATGAAACCACAGTATCTGTCATTGCTAGATGTGTGGACAGCTGTGCATACAACGGTGGAGGTGTTGTTCAATGTAGGAATATGTACTATACATTGGAACAACACATGTGTGGTATGCAAACAGTACCACACAGTGAGCTGGGATATGGACAGCCGTCAGGATTCACCATTGTGGAATATGCCCCTGCAATGGGTGCACATATTGTGATGTGCCATCTGACATGTCCCAGACATGTAGTGTTCCGGCTGCAACATTGTCTCACTATCCCATAAAACATACCCCACATACCAAACATACAACCCTTTGTCTGCATAACCCTGTGGACAGTGACGTATCTGACATCTATGGGTGTAAGTCATATGGGACAACACAGACATGTGAGACAGATGGCCATCACAAATATTTGGCCAACACATGTTCACACATGGCAATGGAGGATGGCCAGAGAAATGTAGCAACACACAGTAGATGTGATGTGTGTAAACCCTGTTGCACATTGTCCACACATGGTCCAACTATAGCCTTTGTTGAATGGATATATAGTTGATGTGGAACACTGGACATCCTAAAAGCCTGTGCACAGCTTGTGGAGGTGTCACTTAATTTGACAATATAAGATGTGTTGAACATCATGACTGTGTCACAGCATGACAGTAGTCACCTGTACAGCTTCCACAGACATAGACACATCAGGCCACAGATACCGTACATTTTCCTTGCTGCTGTTGGACATCACTGTCAGCCGTGCACCTTGTGTGTGTGGTACATAAATGTTATGTGGGACATAGTGTATTGACAAGTCTGCCATGTGTGGACACGGTTGCCAGGCAGCTAAGACATTTTAGTAGTTGTGCAGGGGTGTCATCCATAGGTCTTCCGGTGACCTGTCACATGACACAGCATGGTTTAGTGTGTATATACACCTCAGCAACATGGGTCACAATCCACAGTATTTATGTAATGTGTATGCACGCAGTCATGGCTATGCTCTGTGTGTGTATTCCACACTGTATAGCAATATAGATGCCTCATGATGCCATGCAATGGCACAGTGTCTGTACGTCACACTGTATAGCAATGTAGATGCCTCATACTACCCTTCAATGCTCATGCACATTTGCTAAAAGTGTATTCTATCTGTAGGGCATACAGACAACACTGCAATGTGATACCTATTACACCACTGTACATGTGTCAGGACACCATTGTGTCAGACATGTATGCATGTCAATGCACACATCAGCAGATTACATGTCGTACTACATGTTAATGTCAAGGTCACATCAGCCATGTGTACTGTTAACCTGTGCTGATCCACATGGTGTATCACACGGATGCATGCTTACTACCATGATTGTGTGAACTGCATGGCTTCTGATATGACACCTTCTTGCTGTTATGTGCAACCCAGGGATGTATGCTAACTACCACTATTAATGTCTGAGCTGTATGCCATTTGCTGTATCACATGCATGCTGCATGCCTTCAGTCAAATCACATGCATGGTCTGTCTCTGTGTCTGTGTGTGTGTGTGTGTGTGTGTGTGTGTGTGTGTGTGTGTGTGTGTGTGTGTGTGTGTGTGTGTGTCTCTGTGTCTGTGTGTGTGTCTGTCTCTGTGTGTGTCTGTCTCTGTGTGTGTCTGTGTGTGTGTCTGTGTATGTCTGTGTGTGTGTCTGTCTCTGTGTGTGTCTGTGTCTGTCTCTGTGTGTCTGTGTCTGTCTGTGTGTGTGTGTCTGTGTGTCTGTGTCTGTGTGTGTGTGTGTGTGTATGTGTGTGTCTGTGTCTGTCTGTGTGTGTGTCTGTGTCTGTGTGGGTGTGTCTATGTCTGTCTGTGTGTTTGTGTCTGTGTCTGTCTGTGTGTGTGTCTGTGTCTGTCTCTGTCTGTGTGTCTGTGTGTCTGTGTGTGTGTCTGTCTGTGTGTCTTTGTGTCTGTCTGTGTGTCTATCTGTGTCTGTGTGTGTCTTTGTGTCTGTGTGTGTGTCTGTCTGTGTCTGTCTGTGTATGTGTGTCTGTCTGTGCCTGTGCATCTGTCTGTGTATGTGTCTGTGTGTGTCTGTGTCTGTGTGTGTCTCTGTCTCTGACTCTGTGTCTCTGTCTGTGTGTGTGTCTGTGTCTGTGTCTCTGTCTCTGTCTGTGTGTCTGTGTCTCTGTCTGTGTGTGTCTGTGTCCCTGTCTCTGTCTGTGTGTGTCTGTGTCTGTGTCTCTGTCTCTGTCTGTGTGTGTCTGTGTCTCTGTCTCTGTGTGCATCTGTGTCTGTGTCTCTGTCTCAGTCTGTGTGTGTCTGTGTCTGTGTCTCTGTCTCAGTCTGTGTGTGTCTGTGTCCCTGTCTGTGGGTGTCTGTGTCTCTGTCTCTGTCTGTGTGTGTCTGTGTCTGTGTCTCTGCCTCAGTCTGTGTGTGTCTGTGTCTGTGTTTGTGTCTCTGTCTCTGTCTGTGTGTGTCTGTGTGTGTGTCTGTATTGTAATGTAGAGTCTTTCTTTGCATTCACAGGTGATGTAGGTGCGTTACCCTCCTGCGGTCCATCTGATGTTAGTGTCCCCACAGACTCTAGCAGTGATGAACATATGCTTGAGGTACAGGCAGGGTTGTCAGGGGCTGAATCTGTGCCAATGGTTGCCATCCCAGCTATACCCCCCTCTTCCCCGCACACAGTTCTCATGCCAACACATACCCCATCACCAATGGCCATAGAGGAAGGACAGTCAGCATGTGTTAGCTTGGAACTGGAATGTGTGGTGGCTACAGAAGTTGTGTCTTCACACCATGGTGTCAGTGTAATGACTGCAGATGTGCCACACAGGCATGTGGCCAGTGCTGCTCGTAGGAGGACCTCTGGCAGACATGCACCTGCAGGACAGAGCACAGCAGCTGGTCTCACCAGACGCATGTTTCAGACTGTAATGGCAGCACAGACACGTGCTGAATGGCAGAACAGAGAAGGGAAGAGGCTTCAGAGGGCTGCTATCTGTTCTTTAAACAACAACATCCAGGCATTGGCAAATGCTCAACAGCAGATTGCTGATGTTCTGGACAGGCGGTTGGGTGACATGGTTGGAATCCTTGACCATGGCATGGCAATCTGCAAGCATGAGCTGTCTGTGCTGGAACATCTGGTAGGAGTGAGGCATAGGCCACATGGACGTAGGCCAGCTACACCACCTGGTGCAGGTCAGCGTAAACAAGCTACCTCACATGCCCGCTCCCATAGTGCCGGTAGCAGTAGCAGTGCAGCTGGTGCTGTGCTGTCCACACCAGGGCACAGCAGGCCACGTGGACGTGGCCCTGGACATTTCCAGCAGGGACACGGTTCCAGTGGACATGTGTCATCAGACAGTAGTCAATCTGTACCTCTGCCTGGTAGTGCCCGTGCAACCCCTGGCAGGCGCATGTCACATGGCCATGGCTGGACACAGTGAGCTGTACATCCTGGTCTGTACAATCTGGAGCTGTCAATAATACCCCTGTGTAGGTCGGACACATGGCAGAACTGTGTGCACACATACACGCACACAGCAGAAACATCTGTAAGACACTGCAACACCCACATACATAACAACCACACATGTCCAATCAGATCACTGGCCCTAACCCACACACATGATGTCATCCACTGGTGCAGCCTATGCCCCTGGCAAACATTATCACCCTGTGAATATGATGATGCCTGTGCCGCACCCCTGTCATCCACACCATCAGTGCAGGGACATGCTCATATGGTCTGATGCACAGGGTGAACAGAATAGTGAGATAAGTGTATATTACGTTTGTTGTGTACTGTTGACACACACCAGACATACCATGTAGTACAGGTTTAGAATGCATTGTTATATGTTCACAGTATGTGTCTTGGTAACAACAGTAACAGCATGTTGGTAATTATGCCCTGCTTCCCTCCTTAAGGTCTAATTGCATATGCCATTACGTTACAATGGTTGCAGTTAGACTGCATTGTTGTATGTTCACAGTATGTGTCTGGGTAACAACAGTAACAGCATGTTGGTAATGATACCCTGCTTCCCTCCTTAAGGTCTAATTGCATGTGCCAATAAGTACCAGTGTTTGCAGTTTCCCATGTGTAAATGTGGAGTACTCACAGGCATGTATGGCAATACCAGCATGCTATACGTAGCCTCAACCTCACTATTAGAAAGGCTACCATTCCACAGATGTCCACACATCTACTGATCCAGAAGCATGTGAGCTGTGTACTAGGTTACAGTGGCTAGAGACGTGACATCCATACTGGGTCACATCCCAGGTACAGTGACATGGTGTGGGGGGTTTACACAGCGGTCTGGCTGATGTCAAGGGTAGAGGCCAGTTGATAGCATGAGGCCTCACTGTGTAGCAGTAATACACTGTCACATTACAGGATGAGAACACGCACAGATATACACAGACACACACAGTAACATGCTCACACTCACGGGGTCAATGACACTATAACGCACATTTGATAGTGTTGAGATGAGGACCCCTGCCTATGTGGTAATCACCTTCACAGTACTGTGCACCCACATGACGTGACACAGAGACTGAACATGTACAGGTAGGCAATAAGGCTGAGACCGACGGCATCAACAGGGTAGTAGATTGCATCACCATGAGGGGTTAGGGATCCTGTCTGTTCTGTATGGTAGCATACACCCTCACTCCAAGCACCAGGCAGCCACACATACATACATACACACACACACACACACACACACTGTGGAGTCCACAAATGTCATTCACATACAGATAGCTGACATGTGTGTGATACACACACACCACCCCTGCCTATGTCTTGCTTTCTACACTGCAGTATGTTCAGATCTCTACAACAGTGTACAGGGGTGTGTAACAATTGGGATGTATTCCCCACCATATGTTGCATATATGGTCACACAAGCAAACACACATGGCAGTACTGTGAATCATACACCTGCTATATGATGATACGTCTGACAGACATGCAGCAGTATTGGCCGCATTATGTGTACCGACGCTACCTTCAGCAATTGTGCTGCTATATGCACATGGGAGGACGTAAGTGTTACAGGTGTCAAGTGATTTACAGTCAGTGACACCCTGACCGCTGTGTAGGTTGTATGTCTTCACCTTCAAGTAACAGTAACATAGCGTACTGTTTGCACATGTTATGGTAGGATGGCTTGTGACACACCTGTGAGCTGTCTTCAGCAAACATCCATCTGCAAAGGTGGACCACCACTTTATGTACACGCATCCACATACCTGATGTACATCCTACCGTACTGTCAGTATTTCACCATATACAGGTGTCAATGATGGGGCTGCATTGCAACTGCATTTTGTAGTTAGACACAGATGAACTACATATATCGGCTACTGCACATGCATGGTAGCTGAATGCACACCACTACATGTACATGTGTGTTGGTCCTACATTCCTGTCATGTAGCCGTGTTTGTATGCATTGCAATTGGTGGACATGTGTGATGACATACATGACACATGGACTGTTGTATGATATGATAGTTGTCATGGGTAACTAGTACAGAGGGAATGTTACCTCAGTCAACATTGCTACCTTATGTACTGTTAGCATTCAACAGCCATGGACCTACTTTTCATGTGCATGCGTGTGATTGCTGTAGCTACTTGTCTGCACGGAGGACAGCAAAATCTATGCTATGTACATATGTGTTTTGTGTGTGTGTGTGTGTGTGTGTGTGTGTGTGTGTGTGTGTGTGTGTGTGTGTGTGTGTGGGCCATATACATATCCATGGCAATTACATGTATGTCATTTCCAAACATGAGTGTTTTGTGGTGTACAGCAACAGGTATCTGTTACAGCTGTATAAGACCCAGGGCCCCTGTTATGTGTAGAGCCAACCTGGTTATGAACAGTGGTATCATTGCATTGCATAACACATAATGGAACCCTGTCAGTACATGTGTAGTCTGCACAGTTGATGTAGACCTATGTACAGTCCACTGGTCATGAGTAACATGGTGTTGTACTAATGTATGGATGTGTGTTGCTGGTCCAAGGACATGGTGATGTCTGAGGGCTACATAGTAGAATGTGGCATTTACCACTGTGATCTGTACCTGAGACATATGTGATGGCTCTTGAGTGTGTACTGCTCAGTACATGTGAGTGGCCTTCATGTACATGGGGACACTAACACCTGGAGCGGTCTGTCACGGTCTTATGGCCCACATGTCTGTATCTGAGGTATACGGTGGTAGTGCTATTGTGCACAACTGTGCCATATGCCAGGTGTTCCTGACTGCAGAGATGTCCATATTCCCCATTGTTGGATCTGGATTGTCAGCTGTGATTACAAACGCTACACATCTAGCACTGACGACCGGTGTCAGATATATGTAGTGCAGCGTTCGTGCTAACAATGTTCACTATCAACACACTGTCCCCTTCCGTGTTTAGAATCCGTGTGCATACAAGACAGCCCTTCGCTACTACTAAGTGTGTGAGCATGCCCAGTACGCCGTTGTGTAGATGGACATACAGTACATTCCAAACGGACGTGTGCTACTAAGTGTGTGAGCATGCCCAGTGACACCTTGTGTCAGTTATGCGCCTCTGTGTATGGGCATGACCATTGAAATCCTGTATAGCAAAAGTGGTCATCCAGGCAACAGATATCCATACCCCACGTCAGGATGGATTCCTACATTGAACACACTGGTTGACTGTCTTGAAAGGTGTACTGTCTGTGGTGTGTCTCATATCTATGTAGTGTTGTAATAGTGCTCAGTAGATAGGCAGTTGTCCGGCTCACACCACTGCCATGTTTTTGTCTCCGTCTGCCTTGGGACAGTAATATGCCTTTAGACTGCTCACACTCCATACAATCCCTATCGGCGTTTGTTCCATTCTTGATGATGTCATCCACCTAGATGTATGCCTGTGGGAGTGCTGTGTTCCAATAATCTCGGTAGCGCATTCTGTAAGTGCGTAATGCTATAGTGTGATAAGGTAGTTAGGTGTATGTTCGAATCCCAGCCCTGCCAAGTGCGTGTTCCCAGCTGCCTGGGGACAGAGTAATGTTTTTAGACTGCTCACTCTCCATACATTCCCTATTGGCGTCTTTGCCTTTGCTGATGTCACCTACCTAGAAGTATGCCTCTGGGAGTGCTGTGTTCCAGTAATCTCGGTAGCACGTTCTGTAACTGTGTAATGATGTAGTGTGATAAGGTAGTTAGGGGTATGTTTGAGTCCCAGCCCTGCCAAATGTGTGTTTCCAGCTGCTGGGGACAGAGTAATGCTTTTAGACTGCTCACTCTCCATACATTCCCTATTGGCGTCTTTGCCTTTGCTGATGTCACTTACCTAGAAGTATGCCTCTGGGAGTGCTGTTTTCCAATAATCTCGGTAGCGCATTTTGTAACTGCGTAATGCTGTAGTGTAATAAGGTAGTTAGGTGTATGTTTGAATCCCAGCCCTGCTAAGTGTGTCTTTCCAGCTTCCTGGGGACAGAGTAATGCTTTTAGACTGCTCACTCTCCATACATTCCCTATCGGCGTCTTTGCCGTTGCTGATGGTGTCACCCACCTAGAAGTATACCTCTGGGAGTGCTGCATTCCAGTAATCTCGATAGCGTATTCTGTACCTGCGTAATACTGTAGTGTGATAGAAAAGACAGGTAGGTGTTCGATTCCAAGTTATGATAGGTGTGTGTGTTTGGCAGATGTTTTCTATGTGTTGGTGTCTGTGAGTGGCTAGTTCCAGGATGTGATGAGTGCATTTTGTTGCATTCCTATATAGTGTCCACAAATGTTACAATCGGCCAAGAGACTGGGCTGTCAACACATACACATACATTCACCAATAGGTCTGGTGGGTAAATGTCAGCAGCCCTACTCTTACCCTTACTACCATCTGACCCGTGTGATGCAACGTAACTCATTTGCCTTGATAGTAACACCACTACATAATGCAGGTGGCACATGTGGTTTCCCTTTCATTCTTGTCTAATGTTTTGGTGTCATGTGGTCCGCTGTTGTGATGTAAATTCAATATCTATGTCTGTGTGTGTATATGTATATTTGTGTGTGTGTGTGTGTGTGTGTGTGTGTGTGTGTGTGTGTGTGTGTGTGTGTGTGTGTGTGTGTGTGTGTGTGTATATATATATATATATATATATATATAAATATATATATATAGATAGATAGATATTGATATATATATATATATATATATATATATATATATATATATATATATATATATATATATATATATATATATATATATATATATGTATATAGACATTAGCACTATTGAATGTCTGTGCTGGATGATCTGTACGTGATCACCTAAAATGTGTGTATATCTGTCATGGCTTAGTGGTAAAGTGCTTCGTCTGTGGTGTAAAGGGTTCTGGGTTCTAGTCGTGTAGACACCGATTACTTTGCTGATGGGAAGAACAAGGGATATCGAATACAGTGATAGTAAGTCACCTTTAGCCAGTTGTGTGTGGATCTGAGTGACAGTAAACAGTGGTTATTAATTTGGAGGATCAGTATGGGTCATATGACTATGCATGAGAAGACAATACTATGCAAATGAGGTTGATAATAGTGAATCCCGTTTATCCCCAGGGTGTGATGCAGATCCCAAGAGTGTATGTGTGTAGATAGCCGGGTGCAGGACTGGAATATAGGTGAAGGCATGGGAGGGGTTTTAGGCATACTGTACATACATTGGAGCCCTGCGCCTCGGGATTGCTCCTGCCTTAGCATGCCTAAGCTAGGGGTGTGTCTATACCTGCCTGGTGATATTGGGAGGAACAACAGCAGTAGTGGAGTAGTCAAGGTGAACAGGCTGCACAGACAGGTGATAATTAGCACAATCAGCAGATTACATGGCCAGCCCGCCCATGAACACTACGGTAAAGTGACCAGGCACCATACACACAGGTTTCTCCCATACTCTACACCACTGGTGTATACATGCCGGACATGTCTCGACACAATCCAACCAAATGAGAAGGGCTGCAACAGGCAACATGGACCAACATGTGCAAGAGGCTCAGGGTGGTGAGGATGTGAATGCTGCTGAACAACCCTTAGTGAGGTGACAGAACACTTTACAGACCCAGGATAACCTACCAGGGGCTACATGGGCTGGAGATAATGGAGCACTATGGGGTGGACAGACACCTCCTACAGCAGCTTGGTGTACTGCATCGGCCGCACCTGACACATCGAACAGGCCGAGTGAAACCCATCCTAGTGGATACCAATGTATGTGTTGGCCTAGGTATACTAGCCACAGGTACCTCCCAATGCACAACTGGGGATATCTTGGGGATCTCACAGGCATCTCTTCACCCCCCTCTCCCCCCCTAAAGGAGAGATAACTATCCCAGCCGAGTGTAGCCTCCCGGACATCTCAAATGCGCAGGTGAAAGCTGCTCTCTCTAAAGCTAAAAACACAGCATCAATGGGACCGGATGGTGTCCCCGGCTGTGTGCTACACGAGCTAAATGAGGAATTAAACCCGCACATAAGGCAGCTGTTTAATCTCAGCCTTACCACAGGATACGTGCCCAAGGAGTGGCGTACGGCAACTGTGGTCCCACTCCACAAAGGCGGCGCCTCTACGGACCCTGGTAATTACCGCCCCATAAGCTTAACAAGTCTAGTCTGCAAAGCTATGGAGAGGATCATAATGGAGCTCATAAACAAAGATATGGGACTTGCAGACATTGGACCCGATCCAGTTTGGCTTTGTCAAGGGAAGATCATGCCTTTTGAACTTGGTCGACTTCTTGAAACAGTCACCAAGGCCATTGATGAGGAAAGGCAGTCCATACAGCCTACCTTGACCTTGCAAAGGCTTTCGACACAATACCCACTCGGGTATTGTAGAAAAACTTACCAGCTTAAATGTAAACCCATATGTCACAAGATGGGTTGCAAACTGGCTTAAGGACAGAACCCACAGGGTTAGAGTTGCTGGCGCTGTGTCAGACTCCAAGCTGGTCACAAGTGGTGTCCCACAGGGCTCGGTCCTTGGCCCCTATTGTTTGGCATCTACTTCTCAGAAGTACAGGCCAACATGGGAGGACTTTGGCTGACAAAGTTTGCAGGCGACTGCAAACTGGGCGCCATAGTGGAAAGTGCATCGGACATGGATATCCTTCAGAAGGGACTCACGGAAACAGATAGCTGGTGCCAGAGCCATGGCCTGAAGTTAAACGCCAAAAAATGTATAGTCATACCCTTGGGAAAACAAGGTAACCCCAAGCTACCATATAGGTGGCAATCCACTAAGCACAGAAGAGGTTATCAGGGACCTGGGGACCCAGGTTGACAGTGGCCTTTCTTTGACACTCACATTGCTAAAGTGGTTAGAAAGACCTTCTATATTCCCCACCTGATCATGAGGGGTTTCACATCCAGTTCTAGTGAGGTAATGGTTCCCTGTACTCTTCACTTATCAGACCAATGATCGAGTACAATGCCCCATTCGGGATGTATCTCACCCGACATCTGCAGCAATTGGAGAGACCCCAAAAGTTCCTCACCAAAAGGATAAAGGGACTCCAAAATCTGTCATATGCTGCCAGATTGAAGAAACTCCAGCTCTATTCAGTCGCATACCGTCTGCTCAGAGGTGACATGTGCCTGACATACAAGGCCATGTCCAACCCGAATTAATGGACATGCTCCACCTCAAAAATCCAAATCCACCAAAACCACTAGAGCAAGCGACTTAAACCTTAGCACGGCTATAAATAGGACGTGCTGGAGGGATAGATTTATCACTCAGAGACTCCCTATGCTGTGGAATAAAATCCCGGTCCATGTGAGGCAGAGCACCTCGCTGACTCTGTTCAAGAGAAATCTAGACCTGTGGATGGGAGATCGTAGGTTTACAGGAATCATATCTGTGTCACTGCTGGACAGAGGCACAACAAACTAATGGGCACAGTATTTTTCATATAAGGTGTAAGCCACAAAAATTTGGGCTAGGCTTATAAATGCCTTAGGGCAGATAGCCTAGTATAAACCTAGGAACCTAAGAACCTAGAACCTAGGAACCTAGAATCTGTATCCAGAGTATTGCACCAGTTAACAGACGCCATGTCACCACATGCCAGTGAACACGTACATGTCCTGAACACAAGTGCTTTGTTGGCCAGCAATATGCGTCTCTCCCACCAAATGGCTGACTACCCTGGGGTACTGGGTGCTATAGCCTGCACACACGTACAAATCAAAGCACCACCCACTGAGCAGGGTAGGGCCTACAGTCTCTGCAGGGGCATACCCTCCAACAGCTAGGCCGTATGCGATGGACAGGGCATTAAAATGAATGTGTGTGCTGTCTGCCCTGGAAGCTATGACAGTTCCGATATGTGGCATCTGATGCAGCTGTACCACACCTTTGGCAATATGGACATCCCCTACAGTCACATAGTGGGAATGCTGGGTAACCACTGGAGTCGTGGCTGATGACACCCATCAGCAATGCACACACACCTGAACAACTACACCATACTGAGGCACACGCACAGGCAAAACATATCATTGAGCATGTGTTTGGGATGCTGAGGTCACAGTTCTGGTGTCTGGACACATCCGATGGAGCCTTGCAGTATTCACCAGCTACATGCACACAAATTGTTATGGTATATGCTATGCTACACAATCTGATCCTGCGGTATCAGTTGCAGCAGGAACAGCATGAGGCAGGGCCACACAGCCCCCCACCAATGCCAAGGCCTGTACAGGCACAGTGTGACTTGGTGGAGGAACTACCTGAGCTGGACCCAGTCGGAGAAAGGAGACATGCACAGTATGACCTGCCCTTGGCAAGGAGGCAACACATGGCATATGCACTGACACAGTAGGTCCCCAGGGAATTTCACCCTCTCTGACTCGCACAGACAGTACAAGGGATGCCAAACATGACACTACCTGTGCTCAGCCATGTACAGGAAGTGCACTGTGTGCATCCGACATAGGCGACCCTCCAGCACCATCCTCAACTCTGGAACATCCCCAAGGTAAGTCAATCAACCTACCAATTGGCAGTTGTATTAGAATGTGTATTTACCTGTAGCAATGGTATGGATGTGAGCATACAAGGGAATTTGGTGGCCGACTGTTAGGGAAGCAGACAGTGCACATCCATAGTGGCACCATGACATCTGTAGCACAAACCGGGGTCACAATAGTAGCCAGTAGTACATAGCGTGTCCTAACCCACTGCAGGTTATGGGCTGAACATCATGTCTGTCCATTCAGCCCACACAAGTCTCATACAGCTGGACAGGTGTAGACCACTACAGGGAAATGCTATACAATGGCCTCTGGAGATGCCCAATGGATGACCCCAACCCCCACAAACACACACAGACTACAGCAGGCCAGGCAGTTGGATGCAGGTTGTGAAGGGTAGGACATCTGAAACCACTATGCTGGTTATTCAAGCTAGGATCCAATGTACACTGGTATGCCTCCAACCAGTAATTTAGGTGGGTACACACACTGAAATAGAGTACCTGGCATATCAGTACAGTAGTCGGAAATGTGTACAACTGTCAGCTGTGCCCCCCTTCCAACGTACACATGTGAGAGTCAGGTGCACCACCCCGGGTGCTGTGTAGGACTGTGGATGCAGTTGAACGTCCCCCCACGCTGTGCAGAAATGTAGCAACAGTCAATGACACATGACCATTAGCTACCCTGCAGATACAGCATGCCACCTGTCAGTGTACAACGCAGGGGTCGGCACCACAGTACTGACTATATGGACATGTGACACATGCGATCGAGTTGACCATACTGGGCATGCTCAAACACATGATGGTATGACGGTAATGTCAGTCGACAACATGCATAACAGTCATACTGGGCATGCTCACACACTGAAACACAGAACGGCCAGGTCTACAAACACCAGTGGTCCAGACATATCTGCCAGTACCTTGCTATACTGTTGGATGACTGTGCTGTATGGTATGTGTGTGGTACTGTCTATTGTCGGTATATATGCCATGGTGTATTGGCAATTCACATGAGCTGTGTGCGCAGGGTATTGCTACCAACACGTGCAAAGGACGGTTCCTTGTTTTCGTCCAGAACGATGCCTTTGGATACGGAGTGGGTAAGGCACATTCCAGGTGGTGGGAACAGTTGTGCGTGGATTTGCGCATTGTTAAGCACTGCTGATCTCTGGTTACAGCTCCTTATACTTGTTTAGACTCCACATTTCTTTAATAGTGCAATACTCGAATAGTGGTAAACAAACACGCGTACACCCGCTCGCTCACTCACTTGCATGTGCACCGACATTGGTATTTCCACTTGTCACTCACACTGGGTGGGCACAATCCCTTGTGATGCCTATTACATCGGACTACATGATTACAGTATTGGGTATGGCTAAACATTAGGCGACGGCAGGCATTCGACTGTATGGACTCGAAGGCCTGTCCAGTGACGTCATCATATGATATGCGTCTTCCTCATACAATCTGCTCCCATCTGGCTGATACATGGGAACCGATACTCTGCAATGCTGACATGTGAATGTGTTTTGGGAAATGCATCTCTCGGCCGGGTCATGCTACCGCATACCTATTGTAGGATTTCCACCTTTTAGATTGTACACATTCTAGGCGTAACACCTTTCCCACTTTGCATGGGACAGTTCCTCATTATGCATATGTGTCATGCAACAATACTCTAGCCATAGCTAATGTCCTGATTACAGGACAATATTATATTCTACGTGTCTGTAATAGTTGCATGTAACAGTTATTGTACACATGACATGTCTATATGTTATGTGAAGTAGCATAAGCAACCTGACTGCTGCTAGACTAGGCTTTGATTTGTGCGACTATGTATATGTCTGTACTATGCATGGCTGTAGGTATGTTCTGACCTGGTACGTCTGACATTTCTACAGAGCAGCTCCCACTTTGGCCATTTGGAAAGGTGGCAGCCCTATAGGACCTATATGTAGAGCTGTCACATTTGGCAAGGCAACACATACCCACAGCCAGTAGTATACTGACTACTTCACCGGTTTGCGTACATTAAGGTTATTCTTGTAGCATTATAGTTGCTACTACTGTTTCCTATAACATGTACCTGTTTCAGATACAACAATATCATTTTATGACACCACTACACACAATATATGAACTCTTTTCCCGATATCACAGGTCATGTGCCATAACATTCATTTTGCAGGACACAACTGCCCAGAGTAGAGTGTCCCTCACAAAGGCGGACAGATAGTAACCCCACACTATTATACTATCATCTACCTATGGTGGTCGGCAGAATATGCGCTTTCCGTCACTAGCAGGCCTCACATACGAATGGGGGAAAATGAACACTTGTATCAGGGACACTGCATAACACCCTGAGGGACACATTTGGATGATTGGTTCTATTAACCTAACACATTGACAGTCACAGGGCATATGTATTCATTCACATTTGTCGAGGTACATGCTGTACATGACTCATACATGTATTCATTAATCATTACGTGTATTCCGCCACCTGTCCACCCAGCTGGGGTATGAACACACCCCTACACACTGCACACACTCCCCGTCTCAAGACACATGTCGTACATTCTGTCAAACTATGTGTTACCAGACTTGCACAACCTACTGTTCCGTGTACAGCTACATCCTAATCGCATCGATTAACATGGGTTCATATGTAAAGTGAATTATTGGTGTCCCACAAGGGACCCCGTTATCCATGTTTAAAGTATAGACCTTGCATATCTCTCACACTGGTACTTTCCTGCTGGTGTTTTTGAAAGCAGCAGTGTATTCACCTTTATTGCGTGTCTGCATGTCTGACCAGCCTAGCTGGGTGGTGTGGGAGGGCAACGTTTGTTTCTCGGACCTTCCAGTAGCATATGCCCAGTCTGTATATCTACAGTAACATATATATATATATATATATATATATATATATATATATATATATATATATATGTGTCTGTAAATGTATGGATATATATGGATATATATATATATATATATATATATATATATATATATATATATATATATATATATATCTATAGAGATATGCTGTCAGGCATTACATCTATTCCGCCATCTGTTGACCTAATATCACTAGTTCTGGTGGGGTTTAGTTAGGACTGTGTTGAATTCTGATTCGTAATCACGGACGTCCATGATCATTGGGTACAGGGCACTGATATAATCCTTATATGTTCCTCAAATTGTTACGGACTATCCAGTAGTTATGGTCTTCATGTTTGGGAGTTATGAGTGTCAGCAATGGCCACATAGGCATATTAATTACTTCCGCTGGGTGTGTCTACTACATCACTGCCAACCGACACCTGCACACTTAGGCCCATTATTGCATACCCATGATTCACCTACCTGACACCCCTCTACAGCACTCATGACTCATACTTACTGTGAGCGCAGCTGGTGTATGAACACACCCCTACACATGGCCCACTCTCCCCATCTCGGGACACATGTCATACGTCTTGTCAATCCATGTGTTATCAGACTTGCACAACCTACTGTTACGTGTACAGCTACATCCTGCTCGCCTCAATGACCATAGGCTGCTCGTATAGTGAATTTTTGGTGTCCCGCAAGGGACCCCTTTATCCATGTCTAAAGTATAGACCTTGCAGATCTCTCCCACTGGTACTTTCCTGCTGGTGGCTTGGAAAGCGGCGGTGTATTTACCTTTGTTGCGTGTCTGTATGTCTCACCAGCCTAGCTGAGCGGTGTGGGGGTAAACGTTTGTTTATTGGACCTCCCAGTAACATATGCCCAGTCTGAACATATGTTACCCGTAATTGCTTGCTGTACAGTAAACTAGTTATGTACATGTGTATATCTACAATGACATATATATATATTTAATTTGTGTATATGTGTATATATCAATAAATGTTGTATGTGTATATATATATATATATATATATATATATATATATATATATATATATATATATTTTTTTTTTTTGTATATGTATGTGTATGTATGCATATGTATATGTATGTATATATATGTATGTATATATATATATATATATATATATATATATATATATATATATATATATATATATGTATATATATATATATATATATATATATATATATATATATATATATATATATATATATATATATATATATATATATATATATATATATATATATATATATATATATATACATCTGTGTGTCCGTTGACCAATACATTTCCTGTAGAAACACACTTACACATGCGTATTGGGTTTTTTCTCTGCTTCAACAGCATACTATTGCCTTAGTCATTATGACACCGACACTTCACTCCGGTTAACTTGTAATCGGTATATAGCACGTTATACAGCAGACAGATATCGCACTTTGTTCAAGTATGGAGTACCGCTGATAAGTGTGTTGTGATAAAGTGTCATTTGACCTATTCCTCGTGTACACAGCCTAGTATACCTGCTACTGTATTTGTGTCTGTGCACATTCATATTATTTATGTCAATAAATGGAGTGCATGTGTTACAGAGAATGTACGTCAACATATTGATGTCTGCATATTGTTGTGTCTTTCGGCTTTTCCCGGTTAGGGGTTGCCACTGCGGAACTCCAGTCTGCTACTGATTGGCTAATAGACTTTTACGTGCATAGTTGCCAGCCGTGATGCACAACCTTCAATGACGGTACGCCCATTCATGCATATCTCCAAGCAGAAGACGCTCTAGCTGAGAATTGCTTCTACGTACTAGCTGACCTACACGGGCCGCTCCATTGGAACCATCACAACCAACCCTGGCACACCTGTATCCATAATGGCATAGCCATAGTTCCTCCATCCCACCTGTGTTGAGTTTCCACAAGTAACATGCATTATCCACATGATATTGCAGCCATGACATACCTTTACACATTGCCCTCTCCAGACCATTAGGGGCCCTACACACATTTTGTACTGCCTCGTGTATTATTTACACATACGTGCCTTTCCTGGTGTTAGGGATTATGGCCATTTGCGGGTTACATATGTAGGTGGTCACAACATGAAATACATTCCGTCTGTGTGTAATGTTGACGTAGCAGTTCAACGATATTATGCCCACTGGTATGACCCTGTCTCTGGTGTGAATAGCGGTGCTCTGCTCACTCATGGGCAGCTTTTTCTGACATACACTGCAAGCACTGTATGATACCTTAGTTGCTCTAGATTCCCTTCACAACCTGTGTGTATGCTTTCTCCTTTCAGTGTTCATTATATATATATATATATATATATATATATATATATATATATATATATATATTTAATTGTTATTTATTTTCATGTATTTCTTTAGTCTATGTCTGTGGATATATATCTATACACACATCTATATAGCTATATATACATATATAAGTTACATCACAACAAAACAACAAACATTTCTTATGCTGGGAGCTGCTTACACACGTGCAGGTGCACTTGCATAGCCTTATTGTGAGTTACATATTATTACTGCCATGTCTTTGTGCTTAGGTGTGCCTTATTCATTACGACAGTTCCACTTTAATTGATGGAATCCGGTTAACGTCCCCATGTGAAACACACATTCACCTTTGCGTGTTTAAATGTTGGCTTTACAGCACAGAGGCATGCATTACACAAGAAAGTGATATGTGCTATAGTTGTACTTGAACCGGGAATGCATTTACGTTAGGTGGATGCTTTAACCACTACACTATTGGTGTTCTGCTTCATTTATATGTATACCCATGGATCATAGCTACCCTAACATATGCCTCACCGCTTCACTTACACAGCAGGCATCCATTCTCCTGCTGGGAAAACCGTGGTACTACACATACGACATTCCCTATTCTCTACTGCTCTGGACCCGTGCTGCATGTCTACTCACTCCAAGGATATTCAGAACTCCAACGCTTATAGTCCTGGCACATACATGTGTTTAATTGTCAGGGTGTTCATGTGCTGGTCCGGGTTTAGGCTTGTCCATCTGGTGACCAGCACTGCCCTGTACCTGTTCAAATGTCAGACGTAGCACATGGACAGAGCTGGTCCCAATTTTAACATTCTACCTGTCTTTACAGACGCAGGGGTTTGTGCACCTCTGACCACATTATTAGGTCGGCACTACATAATATAGGATGGGCGGTGGTTCCACTACATGATACAGGGTGGGGGGGGGTGTTTCTTTTCACATTTGACTATTTCATTCATTCATCTATACGATGAATATTATTCTGGGCATCACTTATAAATTCACTACAGGTATGCAATAGTCCTGTCAACAAATGTGACAGTTGGTTGGTGTACATATGTGTATGGACCTCTGTGATACTCGAGGACTAATTTCAACAGTGACAGGGACAAGGCAATGACAAATCAGAGATAATCATGGACACTTCTACAATATTAGTACTATTAACTTGGAACATGTTGACAGATTTGGAGACATATGTATTACTACTTATTTTCTGCAGTTAAATGCGTCTATTACTCTTAATTCTTGTCATTAGTCATCCTCATTCAACACCTTTCCTCCAAAAGTCCCTGGCTTTGTGAGTGATTCAGAGGCTGGCCAGTTATTGTGCGAATGCTCTGACCATTGATAGGGTTGCCACATTTTCATATGTACAGGATGGGATATATTCTGGAGACACCAGATTGTTTAGGCCAACACATACCCACGGTCAGTGCAGGGTTTAGAACATTCATTATTTTCCTAGCTGAGAGCCTATTCCTTTAGCACTTTAGTTGCTTAGTCTGTTTCTTGTACGAATTACGTATTTTATATCCAGACATGACTGCTTTAGGCAACTGTTACATGCAGTATGGTACATAGTTATTTCCTGCAATCACATGACATTTGCCATTGTATCATTGATGGTCAGGACACACCTAACCAAACAGTGACTGTCCCTCACACAGTGGGTCAGGAGGTACCCTGTTTACGTCAGTGCCTTAATCACCCTATTTCCAAGTGCCACTATGCGAATGTGTACAATATATTCTCTCGATTATTCATGTGGGGAAACGTGCGTCACGGGCAGGTGTTTGATCCTGGGTAGTAAGATTTGCATGACCGTCTAGGGCTGGACAGTCTCGTGCACCACTACTGCACATTCAACTTGTGTCTGGATGTCTACAGGACTGGACATCATGTCCTGATACCCAGTCTGATGTTTACACAGGTTACTTATCCTATGAGGGATATCCAAAAATTGAACAAGACCAATACCGTCCATTCTTTTGGCTTTACGAAAATGTGATGGGGTTTTACATGCAAGGGATACATAGTTTGCAATCCTGACACTGCCTAGGGTGACACTGCCTACTACATATGAGTAGTGGTCACTATGTGTAGATATGGCTGCGCCAAGCTAGTAGGCCGAGTATGGCTGGATTTGGTGGACATTCAGGTATGGGGGCAGGTAGTGTGCTGTGGAGGGGATGATGGGTATTCAATTATGCATCCAGGTGTGTTGCATTTGAATGGGCCGGTTCCATCCAGACCATTCTGTGGGTATGTGCCGGTGACGTTTCTGTACATTTGTATCGCACATTTTAATATTCATATGTTTGTGTGATTGTGTTCTACAGCATGGCCTGTCAGGTTGTATTGCAGATGTGTATACTTGTTCTTTGTGTTTCTTTCTGATTCACCCGCTGCTCCCTCATACACCTCCAGTTCACCTATTCTGCATCCAACACAGTCTTGCCTTTGTGTATTATACCGTTACCCATCCCCCCACACACATATTCCTGACACTCCATCCATCACTTCTTTAGTTGATGGCCCATGACACGGTCAAGGGAACACATTGCATACACTACATATGTCAGGTACCTGTATGGTTGTGTGGACTACCCTGGCATGTTTCACCTTCCACATGCTGTACATCACGCACATAGGTACACACCCATACTTAACTTTCCTGACATGGTTGGTACACCCGGGTAATACCTGTTCAACTCTGACACATCCTGACAAGTACGGCTTGGACCGCATACGGGCGGATTTTGGCCGACTGCTCTGACCATTGGTAGGGTGCCACCTTTTCATATGCCCAGGATGGGATATATTCCGGACACATATCTGATTTTACAGGACAACACATACCCACGGTCAGCACTACGGATGATACTTTTCCTTTCTGCCTACATGTTAGCTTATTGTTGTAGCAGTTTATATGCTCCTTCTGTTTCGTTTTCTTGCTTATTCTATTTCTTGTCACATGTGGTATGCTACATAAGGACATACCTATTGTATGTGACTATTACATGCGTTGTGGGATATAATTCTGTCATACGGTCACTAGATATTTAAATTTATCATGGTTTTGGTATGGACACATCTGCCCAGCTGTGTATTATCCCTCACAATGTGGGACAGCTGGTAACCCTGACCATTGGGTTAGACGTAGCTATTGGCGGCGCGCTAACATGATGCATTTCACTTCCACTTGGTATAACTATCTACACTGCGTTAGAATATGGGCACACGGTTTTCTATGTCATTTGTTTGAGGGATGGAGACTGGATATTCCCTACCGTGCATTTGTGTTTGCTTCTTAATTTTGTGTTCACAAGAACTGTCTTGCATGCTTTGCATAAGTTTCCGTATCCACAGACACTAACAGGTGTGATTACTATTGCAGGTAAATTGTTATATGCAAGCATTTTAGGTTGCACATCGACAGCTGACATTTCCACGCCTCCGTTCGGCACTTCGACACGCCCTATGCACTCGTGCTTGTTTCCTATGCATGTGGCTGTGGCGACAGTGTGCCTTCATTAATATGCATTTGGCGCTACTGCATCATCTACACGCCACACGGTCAGTGCAAGCCTAATGCCGGCCTTGCGCCAAGCTTCATGAATCCCGGGGAATGTCCCGAGTCCCCCCTCAACCTAACAATCCAAGTAGATGCTAGGTCTTCAGTCTTATTAACTATATCACCTAACCTGGAATTCTCAGATATACTACCGATAACCAAAAACTTGAACACATGGGTGTCATCTGTGTTCATAACATGTCTAGCCAGTACATTAACCATATTGTGTTTAATTATATTGTAAACATGTTCTCTTATATGTTCTTTGAATGCTCTGTTGGTCTTCCCTATAAAGAATCCCATACATTTTGCACAATAAGCAAGACAGACCACATGTTTAGTGAAACATGTGGTATGTACTTTACAAATGTACATTTTTCTCTGGTCAGGATGATAAAATTCAGCACTGGTGTCGATATAAGAACAAAAACTGCACCGCCCATGTGGCCTGGTGCCATATTCACTGTCTTCAGCAGGGTTACATAGTCTATTTTTAAGGACTATTCCTAAACTGACACCTAGGTTCATCATCTATAAATATTGCTACATCGGGATCAGTAACTAAAGCTCTCCAATGCTTCTTAATGATGTCTCCATACCAAGAGACGTCTGTAGTATAGCTCAAAAGTTTCATGCCACCATCCTGTCTATCTTTCACTGTACCAACTTTCCCTCTCCCATCCAAAAAATAGGGTTTGGCATAACTATGCCTCATTCCTACTACATCATTGACATTCATAAGAATGTGTTGCTCATCATATCCTGCCCCTTATGCTAATTTGACCATATATCTCATTTCCTCTCTGCTTTTACTGGCGGATGTGAGTAAACACAAAATTATCATTTTGTGAAATCACTCCCTTTTCAACCCTTTAAATTTATTGGCCATCCTACTGTATTCCATAGTACCAGAATACAAAAGTGACCACCCCCTTTCAATCTATCTTGCTGTTTTAAAAACAGTGACTCTCCACTAAAACAACCTTTTAGACAGGTAAAACTTAAGTTACCTACTTTCACATCTAACTCCTCTAGTGCACACTGCAGTGTTTAGGATAAACCATTTTTTTCATCTTACCTTTAAGCATCTGTTGCAAGACCACCAGTTATTGGAGAGCCCACATTTTGACTCTCAGTAGTCATCTTGGGATGAGTGCTTCTGTTTTCTCCTGGTGAGAGAAGGAGTGCAGTTACATTATTTTCTGGAGACTGATTATCACCAGAAAGCTTAATGACTGCTTTATAGGTGACAGCTTGGAGTCTGGACTTATATTTTGTTCCTGGTGAGAGTAGGAGCAGAGTGCATTGATTCCTGACTCTTTCTGGTTGGAGAGTGAGTGTCTGTGCTTAATGTACCTGATTGGTCTGGTTGCTATTCAAGGCATCTACCAGAAAAAGGCTACACACCTGCAGATACTTGCATTATCTGGAGCAAGACAGTGGATCACCAAACAGGCTGTGGCCTGCTTCTCTTCTTGGGATTGGTGCTAACATGTTGCTTCTTCCTGGAGAGAGAAGAAGCAAAGGACTATTTTATCCCAACAGAGTGAAGCTGTGCTGAGACCAGCATTAGTATATGCCAGGCAGTAGCCATTTATGCAACTCCTGTTTCATCATTCTTGACAAGCTAATTCTTTATTTTTCAGTAAGTACTGCTTGATTTCTTTCTAACTTCAGACTATCTGCCTAAATACTTCATCCTTAAATTTTCAGAGATTACGTATTAGTTTCCCCTCATGTGCTTGGCAGTGCTCTGTACAGACTCAGGCAGCTTGAGTGACATTTTCCTCTAAAAGGACTATATAAAAAAACAGCTCCAGTGCTTAATGATAATTACCATCCCTCCTGGCATGTCTAAAGGTTAGTTCCTTGTGTTTTCTCCTACTAACCTGGTAAACTTGGGAATTCTGAGGCAGTGTAGCAACTGCCTCATGTACACAGACAACCCTCTCCTCTTACCTCCCAAAACTCAGATTTGTGAGAGTTGCACTTATATATCCAAACTGGAAGCCATGCACTCTCAAGCCAAGACTGGAATAGTTGGTCAAGAGGAAAAGGTCAACACCTGCACCACACCACATGCAACACATAGCCTTCCAGAAAACCCACAGTTACAGCCCTCACATAAAAATACAAACCACACACCCACCTTCACGGAGGCTCTCAACAGAAATCTACCCAAACAGCAGAGACCTCCAACAAGGCAGAAAGGCACTCCACCGCCACAACACAGCACAAACCACAAGACACATAACTTACCTACACAGTGTGCCCCTCAACCTAAGTTCCTAAGGCAAAACAGCTTGCCCAATACACTAATCATAGGTGACTCAATAGTGAGGCACACTGATGCCCCACTCAATAGGTTGAATAAGGAGAAGGTAAGAGTCAGCTGACTATAAGGTGCCAGAATCCGACACATAACACATGCACTCAGGTCACTCCACAACAAGTAGAAGTATGACTCTGTCACTGTCCATGTGGCTGTGAATGACCTGAGACACACTTCCCCGGACTACATGAAAAGAGATATGGAGGAGCTCTCGGATTATGTGGCCCAGGCAGGTATGACCCTAACCCTGAGCAGCATCCTACCATAACCCAGAATGATACCGCAGTGCAAGCAGAAAATGATTGACTTCAACAATTGGCTAAGTTTCTGGTGTCATTCTAAGGGGATCCAGTATCTATCTGCTTGGGATGTCATGATTGACAGACCTCGATGCTTTGCCAGAGATAGCCTGCATCTGTCACCCGTGGGTTTCCGGATACTGGCTAAGGCTCTTGCCATCCCTGTAGTGTCTTTTTTAGGCAATGTTCCAAAGACCAAATTACCACCATAACAGCTATAAATAAATGCAGTCTGAGGGTCATGCTGCTCAAAGCTAGAAGTCTAAATCTCAAGATGCACTTGCTCGAAGCATTCCACAAAATGGAGAACATCGACATTTGTGCTGTAACGTAGACCTGGTTTAAAGCAGCAGAAAGCACCCATGTGCTACCAGACTTTAACTCATTCCACACCTTTTGGTCCCAGAACATGGACCGAAGCTCCAAAGGTGTTGGTCTCTCCATATTCATAAAGGATATGCACACCTCCAGGCTAGTAGCCCAGCATAACCCATCTGAGATACTTCAGGTACAACTAACACTGGGTAAGACAGCGATTCAGGTCGTAGACTGCTATAGGTCCCCAACCATGTCCTAGGACTCTCACTGCACATTCCTAAGCACCCTGGAAACTATTAGGGTCCATTACAAAACTCTCATACTAGGTGAATTCAATTACCCCTCCATCAACTGGGAAAACTACTCATGCACCAATACATTGGCCCAATGCTTCCTGGAATTCATCAATTCCAATGCCTTGTACCAGCTCATTCTTATCCCACTAGAGGAAGCATCACCCTTGACCTGGTTATTACTAACATGGGTAACCGTTGCTCTACACCAATAGTCAGTGGTTATATCCAACCACAAACTAATCACCATGGAAATCCACATCTCACCCATACCCCCAGCAAAGGTAACCACCATGAAAATCTTCTCCAAAACTGACTTTGGACTCCTAAAAACAGAGGTGTCAAATTTCATGGCACCCGTGTCAATGGAAAATAGATGCATGACTGCCGAATCATACACCAATGCACTGTACAAACACATAAATAAATGCATGGAAGTAGCCATACCCAACAGAACCAAGATGCTCTCCTCCAAAAAGGAAGTCAATCTGGTGATCCCCTGCCATGAATAAACTCTACAATAGAACAAAGAAACTGTTTCAGCAAAAGATGAAGTCCCAAGACTGGGAAAACTCCCTTATTAGCCTCAACAAAAAGTTGAGATCCCTCATCAAAACCTCTAATGTCAGCTATGAAAGCAGAATTGTGACAGACACTAAAAACAACCACAAAGCCTTCTATAGTTACATCATGAATCTCCATGGCAATTCCCAGGTTTGCTCTGAGTTACTGCACAATGGTACCTCCTATACTGAGCCAACAGATATTGCCAACATACTGGCCGACAGATTCAGTGCCAACTTTAGCCCTCTCTCTCCCCTGCTAAAGGACCAAATACAATGCTGGAGAAATGCCAGGCACCCAGCATTACTGCAGCATAGGTTAAAGCTGCATTGTCCAAGGCCAAGAATACAGCATCTATGGGACCCAACAATATCTATGGATGTGTTCTACATGAACTACAAAGTGAACTGGCACCACATCTGTGTGCACTGTTCAATCACAGCCTCACCTCAGGCTTTGTCACTACCAAATGGCACACTGCTAGTCATCCCTTTCCATTAAGGGGGAGCGACTACAGACCCTGGGACTTATCACCCCATTAGCCTGACAAGTCTGATAGGTAAGGCTATGGAGCACATCATCATGGACCTAATTAACAAGGATATAGGGAATCTCCAAATTCTGGATTCCACTCAGTTTGGTTTTGTGAAAGGTAGATCATGCCTGCTCAACCTGATTGACTTTTTTGAGTCAGTCACCAGAGCTGTTGATAAAGGCAAGGCAGTTCATACAGCCTACCTTGATCTGGCCAAGGCCTTTGATACCATTCCCCACTCAGGAATTATTGATAAACTCACCAAACTAGGCATCAACCCCTATATCACTAGGTGGGTTGCAAATTGGCTCACAGATAGAACCCATAGTGTGAAAGTAGTGGACTCCAAGTCAGACTGCTGACCACTGGGTCTCCTGTTTGGTGTCTACTTTTCAGTAGCCCAGGCCAACATGGAAGGACTCTGGCTAACCAAGTTCTCAGATGACTGCTAGCTGGGAGCCATTATTAACTCCCCAAGTGATGTAGACATCCTATAGAAAGGCCTCACTGAGACCAACGACTGGTGTCAAAACCATGGCCTTAAGCTTAATGCCAAAAAAATGTGTTGTCATACCCTTTGTGAAAAACTCAGTTCCCACTAATTACCACATTGATGGGAGCCCACTGAACACTGAAGGCGTTATAAGAGATCAGGGACACAGGTTGACAGCAACCTCTCCTTCAACCACCACATTGCCACTGTGGTCAGAAAGTCCTTCTATGTGGCACACCTCATTACCAAGGGTTTTGCATCCAGGAAGAAAGAGGTCATCATCTCTCTCTCTATTCTTCCCTCATTAGGCCAGTCATCGAGTATAATGCCCCATTTGGCATGTACCTCACTAGACACATGCAACAGCTGGAAAGGCCACAAAAGTACCTCACAAAGAGCATCCTAGGCCTTAAACACACGTCCTACATGGACAGACTCAAAACACTCCAGCTATTCTCTGTCTCATATCGTCTACTAAGAGATGATCTCTGCTTGACACAAAGCCATGTCTGATCCAGCTCTGTTAGAAATGCTACATCTAAAGAAATCCCAATCCCTCCACACCACAAGCTCTAGACACCTCAACCTCATTACCATAATCAACAGAACATGCTGGAGGGACAGGTTCATAACCCAGAGACTACCCGTGCTCTGGAATAGACTTCCCATACATGTCAAGCAGACCACTTCACTGACCCTCTTCAAGAGAAATCTTGATGAGTGGATGGGAAATAGAAGGTTCACCTTGGGGATCACTCCATTGGCTCTACTTGATAGAGGCACTGGGAACTAACGTCGGGTGGCATGATGGGCTAGGCTTGTAAAGGCTCCAGGGCCATTAGCCTAGTACACACCTATGCACCTATGACCCTACAAAATAGGACAAATATTTAATAGAATTATACTATATAAAGATTTCATAGGTTTCCTGTACATGTTTACTACTGCATGTATATATTTTATTTATTCTTTTAACTACCTCTTAGTTGTAATTGGCATGCAATTATGTACTTTTAAAAATAGCTGTTGGTGGTTTAGTTCTGTTTGTTTTGATGATGATTCGGTTAACTTTTGCGACAAAAGTACTAAATAATAAAATGGTTAGTCATGACTCAGTCATGGTCTCTTTCTGAGAACCTTTTTTAATCGGCTTCTGGCCTCAAAAGACAAAGGAACAACTGCACCTTGAATGCTAATGAAAACAATCATTTTATGTACGTTTTTTCTCAACTTGTAAAGAAATATAAAGATCGTGTTTAAACAGAAATGCAATTTCTTTTCCACATTAAAATTAATACAGTGCTATATATTTATGCTTCAGATAGCTGAAGAAAACTGAAATTTACACTTTTATTTTCAAATGACTATATATAGCTCTTACACTTTATAAATTTCAAAAGGCCATTCTGACCCGAATTTCATCATAACGTTAGATGGCAATATTTCTCTACTGCTTCAAGATATTCTTATGAAAATGTTAGAAAAGACACCATATATAATTCTGCTTTTACTCCATTTTGTATTACCTAATAGCTTTTAAGAAAAGCAGCAGAATCTCAAATATGTGTATGTGTGTCAGAAAAAATAAGATTGTCTAGCTGTTAACACAATGGAGGGCACAATGAAACATACCAGGATGTCAATATCCCATCAGACGTTAAGAGGGCTTTCTCCCTAGACTACTCCACTAATCTAGACATGCAATGTCATGAGTCTGGGTCGTGCATTTAACACCTACATGCCTTAATCACTGTAGATGACAGTGCATTCACCCATATGGCTGTTGTGCTTGGGTTAGACCTCCTTTCAGTCTTTACAATGCTGTCTCAAGCTGATGAAGCCTCTAGATCACCTCCACACATGTGACCCATAACATATGATTCTCTTATCAAGCCTATGTCAGCTTTTCATAGTAGGCAGTACACATCTTGGGTTAAGCTGTAAGCAACTCCATGGAGATTCTGTCCTGTGAACCCCAATATTGGTGCATTTGCAACCATATCAACATGACACTTCCTGCAGTATGTATAATGCAAAACACAGGTCTTATCTTTTGCAGGAATTAAGTCATGTTAGGCTGACTGTATGGATTAGAGTATAGGAACTATATATACAGTGATTAATGCTGTAATATTCAGATAACATCTCCAGAACCTCCATATGTAAATAAAATAACACGTACCTGATAAAAATCTACTGAAATCAATATGATCATTCTCCTTTTGTAATAAAATCGCTGTGGTATATTTAGTTTTTAATGCTCTCTCTCATCCTGCATTGCCTGAACCTTATAGGTTAGTATTAGGCTAACTGCTGGGCCATTTTAAGCCTAACCAATTACCCCATGTGAGAATCAAACCCTGCATCTTGTGCCTACAAGGTAAATACCTTAACCATTATGCCATCCTCCCTCCCACAGACTTACAGTGCATATGATACATGTGATTCATGTCATATGATCGAACGATTAAAACATTGAACCTCACTTCAGCAAGACAAGAGCATCAAATGTTACAATCATTAAAAGCAATAGCTGGCCAACAGCTGTGCTTAAATTGGAAAGAATATATGCATTTACTCCCATCATGTTATACATACAAAAAGTAACGAGTAAGATGCTAAAGCCGCAGCTGTTGGCCAATTATTGCTATTCAATATGATGAGATTCGCTGTCGGCTTTTGATGATTAAGACACATGATGCTTTCATCCCGCTGAAGAGAGATTTGATGTTTTAATCATTCAATCATATGACATGAATCCAATACATGTATAGAAAATCTAGAATTTTTTTCCATCCCATATGATCGAGTGCTAGCAGACTCAGAAGGAAGCTTTATGATTTTACAGAATATTTGGCAGGATTTACTCAGTTCAAGGACTTATATGGAGTTTTTGCTTTTTAACTATTTAATGTCTTCTCTAGTAACTTTATTCATTTCTGGGTCCTAATTTAAGAAATTATTAGATTTTTGTGCTAGCATAACAGATCTGCTTATTATCTGCAATCAACATGAGCCACTCCAAGACTTCTTCCAAAGAAAGTTTTGTGAAGAAAGAATTTCAAACTAACATTCAAGAAATTTTACTAAAACTGGACAAATTAGACTCTAAAACAAAATCCACTAGAGAGTGTTGCAACAAACAAATGAATCATCTTAAAGACATTGTAAAGTAACAGAATATAAAAATTAATGGAATGAAAGATGCGCTTATATGATATTGATGGAAGGCTTAAGGAAGAAGAGTCTCAGACTGAATTTCTTTTAAAAGAAAATAGTTACTGGAGAAGGTGGATGGTTTAGAAAACAGCTGCAGAGAGTACCTCAGCAGTTCAAGGTTTCAGTACCTTCCAGACCTTTAGACCAGCAGTTGCACAGACACGGACTAAAGGTGGAGGTGTCTCAATATACATCAGTAACAAGCACACCTTTAGGTTGATTACACAGGATGATGAGCAGGTGTTTTTCCACATGTAGGTCACCATAGATAAAATCCTGTACAATATCCTAACAACCTATAGGTCACCCTCTACATAAGATAAAACTCATACCCCCAGATTCTCAAAAGCTTGCACAGTGTGCATGATTAGTGTAAGAGGTAATGTTGGCAATATGGTGGCTCAGCGATCCACATACGTGCTCGTGTGACGTACGCAAGTGCTCTTGCACTAGTGCTGCACATTCCCAGTCCCTGTATGCAAATTACCCCATTTGCAGGTGAAAACCATGCAAATGAGGTAAATCTGCTTTCCAGGAAGCTGGAATCAGGGCGTGCAGGACTAGCGTAATTTGCAGAAATGTACATAGTTAGTAACCGAGTATGGTTCTGCAAAATCCAAAATGGAGATATAACAGCTCCAAATAAAGGCTGCATATCATTGAGGAAGCATGCCAATGGCCAAGTATAAAACCATTCATATTGCAAACAATGCAAAATGTACAAAATACATGTTTTATTATATGTCCACTGATCACGGCTGTTTAAGCATAGGGCAGTGGCGCGCAAACAGGATCGGTGGGAAAATAAAAAAATAAACCTAAAAAAATATTCTAACTAAAATCAGTATTCTGTCATGCAAGTCAATGGCATGCAAAAGACAACCTGGCCAGTGAATAGTGGTTGCTAAGGGGGGAGGCACAGTGTGACACATGTAACTATGCATTAGCAGGCAATCCTATGCAAATGAGGGGAAGGATAGTGAATCCCAGTTTTCCCCAGCATGTGACGCAGGTCCCAACAGTGTAAGAGCATGAACAGCTGAGTGCAAGACTAGGCAGTAGGTGACATCATGGGTGGGTGTGTCAGGCATACTTGTAAGCAGATTGGAACGCTGTGGCTCAGGTATGCTCCAAGCTTAGCACAGCTAAGCTAGCGGAGGTGTCTAAACCTGCCTAGCACTCTTTACAAAGTGCAAGCGGGTGTGCGCACCAGGTTTTACAGGGAAAAAAAAAGAAGTTAAACCAGAAAACAGCAGCAGTGTACACATCCGAGTACTCTGTTTGTGTGGCGTGACTATGGGACCAAACAGAAGGGCAATAGAAAGAGAAATCAGCAGTAGGAAGGTAATGAAGTAGAACTAGCATATCTGGCAGGTGAAATGTATCAGAAGCAGCCAATTACACAGGTAACAGCCCAGCTCAGTCCAGAACACTACTATAAACTAAGCAAAGATCTTCCCCACTGATTCTTCCCACACTCTACACCACCGGTGTATACAAGCGGGGAAATTTTAACAAACAAACCTACAAAATGAGAAGGGCTGCAACAGGCAACATAGAACAACATGCACAAGAGGCTGAGGGTGGTGAGGATGTGCTTGCTGCTGAACAACCCACAGTGAGGAGACGGAGAAGAGTGTACAGACCCAGGATAACCTACTAGGGACTACATGAGCTGGAGATAGTAGAGCACTATAGGGTTGACAGAGACCTCCTACAGCAAGTAGTTGAGCTGTGCCAGCCACACCTGACACACCAAACTGACCGAGGGGAACTCATCCCAGTGGATATCAAGGTATACGTAGGCCTAGGTATACTAGCCACAGGTACCTCCCAAAGCACAACTGGGGATAACATGGGGATCTCACAGGCATCAGCATCCAGAGTATTCCACCAGTTCCTGGATGCCATGTCATCACATGCCAGTGAGCATGTATATTTCCTCAACACCCGTGAGGTGTTGACCAGAAATATATGTATCTTCCGCCAAATAGTAGAATACCCTGGGGTACTGGGTGTATAGACTGCACATACATATGCATCAAAGCACCACCCAATGAACAGGGTAGGGCCTACATCAACCGCAGAGGCATCCCCTACATTAACTGCCAGGTTGTATGTGATGCCCAAGGCATTATAATGAATGTGTGTGCTGGCAGTCCTAAAAGCTATGACTAATCCCACATATGGCATCTGACGCAGCTGTACCAGAGATTTTCCAATGGAGACATTCCCTACTGTCACCTAGTCGGGGATGCTGGGTACACACTGGAGCCGTGGGTGATGACACCCATCAGAAATGCACACACACCTGAACAAGAACAGGCCAGACATATAATAGAGCGTGTGTTTGAGATGCTCAGGTCATGGTTCCGGGGTCTGGACACATCCAGTGGAGCCTTGCAGTATTCACCAGCTACATGTACCCAAATTGTTATGGTATGTGCTATGCTACACAATATGATCCTGCGGAAACAGCTGTAGCAGGAATAGCATGGGGCAAGGCCACACAGCCCCCCAACAATACTACTCTGATTTCAAAACACGAACCGTTGAAAGACAAATAAGGCTCCAGGAAGACATGCGTAATACCACAAAATGTATTAATTGTCAACGTTAAATGTAAACCTTCACAAGGTTTATAAAATCAAATGTTTTTCATCCACAACACCAAGTTTGTCTGAGGAAGTCTACATACTTGGTGTTGTGGACGAAAACTTTTCAGTTTATAAACCTTGTGAAGGTTTACATTTAACATTGACAATTGATACATTTTGTGGTTCTACGCAAGTCTTCCTGGAGCCCCCCAACAATGCCAAGGCCTGCACAGGCACAGAGTGACCCGGAGGGGGAAGAACATGAGCCTGCACCAATAGGCAGAAGTAGGCATGTCCAGAATGCCCTGGCCTTGGCAAAGAGGCAACACATAGCACATGCACTGACACAGTAGGGTCCCAGGGAATGACACCTCTCTCCAACTCGCACATACAGTAAAATGGATGTAAAACATGACACCACCTGTGCTCAGCCATGTATAGGGAGTGTACTATGTGCATCTGACATAGGCAGCCCTCCAGCACCATCCGCAAGTCTGGCACACCCACAAGGTAAGTCAATCAACCTACCATTTGCCATATGGAGTAGAATGTATTGTCACCTATAGCTATGGTATGGATGTGAGCATACAAGGGAATTGGGTGGCTGAATGTTACAGCAGCAGACAGCAGACACCCATAGTGGCATCCTGACATGTGTATCACATACTAGAGTCACCATAGTAGCCAGTACTGCACGGGGTGACAAAAACCACTGCAGGAAATGTGCTGAGTGAAATGTGTGTCCATATGACCCACACATGCCAGTCAGGATGGTTCAAATACCCAACAACAGTTGCAGCCAGCAGGACAGGTGAACACAAACCCAAACAGGGCCTGTGCCATGGCCCTAGAATGATGGCTATGGTTAATCCCACCCCCAACCCTACACAGACAGACCACAGCAGGGCAAGCAGTGGCATGTCAGTTCTGAAGGGTAGGACATCAGACAATAATATGTAGGGCAACCAAAGCCACAATCTGTAGTATACTGGTGTGCCTCTAGACAGCATGATAGTTAGCAATACAGAATGAAATGGAATACATGACATACTAGTACAGTCATAGCAAATGTGTACAAGTGTCACTTGTGCCCCCTCATCCTACATAGCAATGTAATAGCAGTCAGGTGTGCCCCCCCCACTCCCATGTAGACATGTAGAAACAGTCTGGTGTGCCCTACCCCCAATCCAGCGTAGAAATGTATTAACAGTCAGGTGTGCCCCCCAATCCTTTCTAGACATGTAGAAACAGTCAGGTGCCCCCCCACAATCCTATGTAGAAATGTAATAACAGTCAGGTGTGCCCCCCAGTTGTATGTAGACATGTAGAAACAGACAGGTGTGCCCCTACCCCCAATCCTGTGTAGACATGTAGAAACAGTCAGGTGCCCCGCCCCCACAATCCTAGGTAGAAATATAGTAACAGTCAGGTGTGCATCCCCCCCCCATTCATATGTAGACATGTAGACAGACAGGTGTGCCACTTCCCCAATCCAGTGTAGAAATGTAGTATCAGTCAGGTGTGCCCCCCCCAATCCTGTGTAGAAATGTAGTAACATGCATGAGTAGGTATAATACGAGTGGAGCAGAGATGCCCAGAGGTGGCCAAGGTAGCAGGATAGGTTGTAGCATTTGCACAATATGCAGGTCTGTGTGAGTTAGTATGGTGTGTGTTTCATATTGTATGAGAGTGGTCAGTGTGTATGCATGTCGAGGTAAGACCTGGTGACCATTGCTCACTACTGCTGATGACAGGGACAAGCCCTCACAACTGCAGCGCCAAGGACAATCCCCACCAGTATAACACTTGCTAGTAGTAAGTCATTGTAAATGTATGGTGGTACTATGTGTCACCATCTGAAAGACTGACATGGCATGGCTGTTGGGCTAGATATACAAGTAGTACACAGGGGAAAGTACCCCAGACATACAGTATATATTGTATCATTGTGAAATGGAGACACCCTTGGAATTGTACATACAGGCATGCATCACAGCAACTGGTCCTGTAGAAGGGGATACCGATGATGTCTGCCCGAACACCTGCAGATCACAAAGGAGGTAGGACTGATGTATTGGGAATTAGCTGATGTACCTGCACATGCCTGCATACCTGGAATGCCCCATGCATATCTGTGTGTCAGATGCAAGTAGTGCCCATAGCACACATGCACCCAGCTCAAGCAAACACCACCCACAGGTACCTCTCTGACCATATCCCTGCTATGGAGAATGGGTACAGTATGACCCCACCTGTATATGGCAATAGCAGAAAACTGTAGAATGCAGTGCAGGTGTCCCATGCAGGTATGTCCCTAGCTGTACGTAGCACCCTGCCAGCATCCACACCACCTGATCAAGACTGATAGAAGATATTTGCATGAACACCTATCACACCTACCCTGTCACCCCAGGGGAATATACTGTATGGTGGTCTGCGACTGTAGGCCTGACAGAATGCAACGGCCTACCACATGAGGCCCACAGCAGCACCTAATGCCACACATGCCTCTGCCAAAGACCTGTGTCTCACACGTACTCCCAATGCATATTAAGTCATGGACACCCAAATAACAACATAACACACTTCACATAAGCCATATGCAAGGCCATGTGGGCAAACCACAGTAACATGTCCACCATGTCCTACTGCATGAACTGTGGACCAACACTAACACACACCTGTGATGGGGTGATACCCTTAGGGAAAGTATCAGAGAATGTATACATAATGTATGGAAAAGGTTAGAATAACAGAGGGGGGTGGGAGCATGGGCAGCATGGAATGTGCATGGTCTGATTCCAAGCTGTGTGCCCACACTATCCCTGGCTGCAAACACATAAATGGTTGGCTACACACCTGACAGTACACCACAATAGGGTTAATGTCCTGACCCATGGCCCCTGCCTCTGGGCAACCTGTGCAAATCTGTACAGCTGTGAGACATTGCCACAGCAAGATAAGCCCATACTGTCATGTCAATGGTTGAACAATTGTGGGATCCCCTGCCATCACTCTACCAAGGTGCTGAACCGGATACACAGACTCAGCAGCAAGTGTCTGCAGCTCCCCCTCCAGAATGGCATAACTTACCATGAATACATAGGTGTCTGCCCACAATACCGGACACAGCTGCAGTCACCCTTGCCCCCAAGACAGCACTGTGAGCAAGAATGTCCACCTGGCAGTACATGAAGACAGAAAACATCACTGTGTATAACAGTACACATGTCTGAATATCTCTGATAACAGCAATACCATGCAGCTGAAGCAGCACAGACACAATCACCTACAGTACACACTATCCCCTGCACAGTTTGTCCCCATATTGCCAAATGATCAATGGATACACTGCAGAAACACTTTGCTACCTGTAGGTGTACAACACAAAGGTCTGCACTGGAGTACAAACTACCTGGAATTGATCCACACATTCTATACAGAAGGGCATACTGGACATGCTCACATACATAATCAAAGGAAGCCCATGTCTGCAAACAACAGTGGACCAGACATATCTGGCAGTTTCAGATGTTAGTGCAGACACTCCTCAGTATGCACCACTCATGCTTTGCACACACAGTGGATAGGAATACAGGCATATATCCAAGGACAATACACTATAATAAGCCAAACATACATGTACATAGATGTGTGGAAGAGAGTGACTGTGACAAGAAGGCAGCCATTATGAGGCTTGTCCCACCCAGCACACAGCCAAATGACTACAACCACATGATGCTTAGATGTCACTCACTGTCGACATTAGCCATCGGTATCTGTCAGCATTACAGACTATGTGGTGCAAGTGCTAGCTCTGCAACATGACTGTACAAGGAAAAAGTCATCTAGCAGCTGTATACACGCACCTGTGAAATATAACCCTGCGTGTGCCTGCATGTGGTGTGTTAACCTCTAGATGAATGAGTTATGGCTCATGCACACACACTGCTATCCCCATAGCCCTACTATGACAAACCCGCTGAGGTCATCCACTTTGGAATACACCCTTGGGAAAAGAGTAGCCCAGCAATCTCCGTAGCAAGTCCCATAACTGCATACTGCTGTAATGTGATGTAGTAGCTCGGTAGGTGTTCTATCCCCAGACATGGCAACTGTGTGTGTCTTAATGTGCATGTCTGTCTGTGTAGAGAACAATGCCTTTTAGGGAAGCCACACTCCTTACAATTCCCATACTCGACTTTGGCAAGGCTGCTGATGTCAGCCACCTAGAAATACACCTCTGGAAAGATTGTAGCCCATTAATCTTCATAGCTCATCACGTAACTGCGTACTGCTGTAGTGTGATAAAGTAGCTAGGTAGGTGTTCTAACCCCAGACATGGCAACTGTGTGTGTTAGTGTGTGTGTCTATCTGTCTCTGTGTAGAGAGCAATGCTTTTTAGTGTAACCACGCCCCTTACAATTCCCATACTCGACTTTGGCAAGGCCACACACACACACACATATAGGCAAGGCTGCTGATGTCACTCACCTAGAAATACACCTCTGGGAAGGTTGTAGCCCAGTAATCTCCATAGCACTTCCCATAGCTGTGTACTACTGTAGTGTGATAAAGTATATAGGTAGGTGTTCTAACCCCAGATGTGGCCACTGTGTGTGTGTGCATATCTGTCTATATCTGTCTGTGTAGAAATCAATGCTTTTTAGGGTAGCCACACTCCTTACAATTCCCATACTCAACTTTGGCAAGGCTGCTGATGTCTCCCACCTAGAAATACACCTCTGGGAAGGTTGTAGCCCAGTAATCACCATAGCATGTCCCATAACTGCTTACTGCTGTAGAGTGATAAAGTAGCTAGGTAGGTATTCTAACCCCAGACGTAGCATCTGTGTGTGTCTTAGTGTGCATGTCTGTCTGTCTCTGACTATGTAGAGAGCAATTCTTTTTAGGGTAGCCACACTCCTTACAATTCCTATACTCGACTTTGGCAAGGCTGCTGATGTCACCCACCTAGAAATACACCTCTGGGAAGATAGTAGCCCAGTAATCTCTGTAGTGCATCCTGTAACTGCATGCCACTGGATTGTGATTTAGAACTGTGGCAGGGTTCCATCCTCACCCATGGCAGTTCTGGATGTTTTGTGTGTGTCCATGTCTGTATATGGAGCAATGCATCATAGGCTAGTCACACGCAGTACATTTCACATGGCCCACTTTGGCAATCCAGCTGATGTCATTCATTGTGAAATACACCCTTGGGGAAGGAGTACTTCAGTAATGTGCTTGGCGCATACTATAACTGCGTAGTGCTGAGGTGTAATAAACTAGATAGGTAGGGGTTCTACTCCCAGATATGACATGTGTGTGTGTGTGTGTGTGTGTGTGTGTGTGTGTGTGTGTGTGTGTGTGTGTGTGTGTTTGTTTGTATGTGTGTGTGTGTTCGTATCTCGTATCCTGTGTAGAGGTGGTTGTGAGTGTCTGACACCTGTGGCCAATGTGGAGCAAGTTTTGCATATGTCTTATATGGCAGCCCAACTATATAGCACAATGTCCACCATACAGGGATAACAGATATGAAATAGCTGACAGGCTAGGGTGCAAAGCCATACCCATACCCATACATGTGACATCAAGGCCAGGCAATCACATTTAGCAACCCCAGTATTACCCAGAGCACACTCTCAACCCATGTCTTATGTGCACACACATGCCTAGGCAACAGCCGGTATGTGGGTAGTACACTGCATATTGGCCACTGATAGTAACTATGGAGTGATAGCAGTGGGCTACAGAGGGCATGTCCCCTGTCCATCTGTCCAATATGCACGTATATGCTGACAGTGCACCTCCCCCATGTTCCCCAATGGACACCTGCACCACCTGTGGTGCCATCACATGTGTCCCACAACAGACATACCATGCCTGACAACATGCCCTGTATGGACAGATGCCACTGACACCAGGGAATGATGTCAGCATGCTATCAATGTAGATGCAAAGTAAACCTGGTGCCCATTACCGGTCCCCGCCACAGGTTGGCAAGACTAGCACATATGATGATAATCTGCATTCACAACATGGGCCAGACACCCCAGGTATGGTTCTACATGTCACTATACATGCATGTGGGAGGTATGCACATCCCAGATACTGTCCATGTCATGTAGTAAGGAACACATACATGGCAAGTGATGCACAGCATTGGCCACACACAATAGTCAAGCAAAAAATATATATGATAGCAGGATAAAGGTTGCTATCAGGAAATAGAAACAGATACCTGCATCTCTGAAGCTTGGAAGCAGAGATTAGATAGATGCAGGCCTTATTTTAAATCAGCTACAAGCACACATGCAGTAGGATGGCAGCAGGACTCTACTAGTAATATTTTTGGAGTTCCTCTACTATATTCTAGTGTTATAAGTCAATATTGTGACATTATAAAGAATAACTGGAAGATAATGAACAGTGTACCTGAGTTAAAAGACAAGATAGGAAGTACTCCACATTTTTATTTCAGAAACAACAAATCCCTCAAGCAACATCTTTGTTATAAGTCCAATATGCTGGAGAAAGGGAACCCATTATCTAACAGAATTGGTACATATCCTTGCAGAAGTTGTTCAGCCTGTAAATTTATTTTTACCTGTCTGTCATACACACACCCAGTTTTAAGATTCACAATTAATGTTGATTTTTATGCTGACTGCAAAATGTGTAACCTTGTATATTTTTCTTTCTGTCAACTATGTCATGCATTTTATGTTGGGAAGACAAATAGACCCTGTAAGGATAGGATCCTTGAACATCAGAGAGACATAAAGAATAAAAAAGATAGTAATGCCTTAGCTGCACATATTATGAGCCATGGTACCACACACTCATTTAGGTTCTTTGTATTGCAAGTTTTAGACACTAATTTAAAAGGAGGTGATTTTAAAAACCACACTGAAACTATAGAACAGAAGTGGATTTTATTGTTGAATGCAGAAAAACACCTGGTCTAAATGTTTTTTTTTCACTGAAACCCTTCCTGAAAGGACGTAGACTTAGACATAAATAATATGTTCTATTTTTTATATATATTTTTATAAGTGCAATAATTTTGTATACATTTTTATAGCTGTTTTTATTCATGATATATGAATGTGTTTTCTGCAGTATTTGTTCTTTTAAAAAATGTGTAACTTTTTGAAGACATCATAATTAAGGGCTATTTTTGTATAAAAGACTTGTATTTCTTAGTTAATGTTGTCTGATGAAGCGATGTGGTCACCGTGAAAGCACTTACCACTCTTTTGGATACATCTATTAAAGTTCCCGGATTTTAGCCTGTTGGTTTGGTATTTCTTCATTTATTTTATTTCACACACAATAGTCACCCAGGTTACTGGATGGGGGATACAATTCCAACCTTTGTGGGCAACTGCGGAAACTACAGCCCTGAGACACAATGCAGACCATTGTCATGTGGCCTGATGCCAAGGTATACCCATCGCCTACCCTTGTATAGCCTGCTGCCACAGTCGACCACCACATACCCATGCAGACATGCACCCATGCATGTCAGTACTGGCACCCCGTGTGTTTGTCTGTGTGTTGTATGGTGCGTATGTTCACAGCCACACTCAGTACAACCCCCATGGGCATTCAGAAGCTGCTGTCTGATGTCAGACACCTCCTCATACCCTTTGCCCATACAACCTCTGTATGACCCATGAGGTGCATGTGGTGCCTGCACAGTGATGTGTTGTTGCAATCCTGCTACTGATGAGTTGTACCCCTGGCCCTGCCAAGTGTGTCAATGTGTGCATGTCCCTGTGAGAGCGTGGCTGTGTTGACACTGGCATCTGTTCATTATGACAGGCACGTGTACGTCACCTACCATATAGCTACAGTATCCCTGTTGCAGATGTCAAGCACCATCACAGATATGTTCTGAGGGCTCCACAACAGGTAACCCATGTTGTTGTTGTGTCTTTCGGCTTTTCCCGGTTAGGGGTCGCCACAGTGGAACTCCTGCCCGCTAATGATTGGCAGTAGATTTTTACGTGCAGAGTTGCCGGCCCTGACGCACAACCTTCAATGAAGGTGCGCCCATTCACACATGTCTCCACACAGAAGACTTTCTCGCTGAGAATCGAACAGGACAACGTCTTACTGTGAGGCGACAACGCTACCGCAGCACCACCACTGCAGTTACATGTGGCGCATCCAATAATTGCATCAAACTGTGAAAGCAGTACATAGTTGTCAGGGGTTTGATACCCTGTGCTGGTAGATGTGTGACACAAACAAGCTGCAGTTTTACTCTCCCACCCCTACCTGACATGTCTTTGCCTCTGTATGCCTCTCCCACTAACTCTCTGGTGGATGTAGAGACCTACAGCAGCTTTGCTTAGGCAGCAGCATGTGTATTTTAAGTGATGCTCATGATCAGCTGATGCCCCCTGCATGAATCGCAATCCTCCCCTAGCTGATTGCATGTGGAACAGCTGTGGTAGCATTCCCATAACCAATTGCATGGAAACCACTCCGATATCTAGGAATATCATGTTGGTGTTGGCCCTTGTCATTCACTGTGTGCAGGAACTAGATCTGTTGGTTGGCCACCAGCATCTGCAATGGATTGGGAAGCTACCTCTAACAACATACACTGTGGAAACAGGGCAACACACAGGAGGGGGATGTGCCTGACCTGCCTACAGACTGTAAGTGCTGCTATACTGCATGTGTGTACTGTTGGTTTAACAGTGTGTGTATGTTGATATGTCTTTCCTACATGTCTCCATACCGGCCATGTCAGTTCCATGTTTATATGGAATCCCCATCTGCAGGGTCATCTGCAGACAGGGCAGTGTGTTGTACCTTTGGTTTCATGTGTTTCCAACGGAGCATCTATCTGTGGACTGCAGACAGTAGTGTGAGGATTGCAGTCTGTAGATGGTGAAAGCCGTGACAGTTACTGGTGTCTTATCCCTCATAGGACATATGTTGCTACAAACCCTGTTACAACAGTAAATGTATGAGGTTACCACAGCAACATGTCATTTTTGGCCCTGTGTATGCGCTGCCAGCCACAACTCTGCCAACCTGTGTACATATGTTGTGCGTGACGTGGAGCATATGTGCTGTACAACATAATTAGTGCCATCATATCTGCTAACAAGCCAGTGAGATATCAGACCGCCCTACATATTATGTACAGTAGGGATTATATTTGATGACATAGCCTAGACATTCTGTGGATGTTTGTACAGTCCTACATGTGTGTGGGCATCAGTGTTACAGACAGCAGGTAGCAATACCTTCTACAGGAGAACTGGCACACTCAGGGCAGCTACATATTTGTAGGAGGTTCAGGAACTGCAGACAGAATGTGAGTAGAGCTGTGTTATGCTTTGCATAGTACTGGTGTTACAGGCTGTGTGTGTACATACTACTTTACTGTGGAATGCAGTCTGTCTGCATAGCCCTCAACTGTGGGCCTATCCTCTTGGTGGCCAGAGGTGTGCCTAACATGTGTTGTCTGTCCACCACACAGGTCCTGTGTCTGATATTCCATTGGCAGTGCGTGTGTTGAGTGCTATCATTACATGACCTACATATCAAGCTTTGCACATATGACATGCTGTGGGGGGGGTGTTCCATAGTGGCCTGTGCGCATATCACACTGCCATTGCTGCCATCAGCCCATGTCTGTTGTATCTCCCACACATATGGTGGGGCTGAGGCCATATATGTGTGGGCATCAGGAAGGGAAGGGGGGGGCAGAGGGAAGGGTAGGCAGGGACGAACAAAGAAAAACCGAAAAAAGGACAGAGATCAAGAATGAAAAGACCATATGATGAGAAGGGAAGGGGGGGTAGAGGGAAGGGTAGGCAGGGACGAACAAAGAAAAACCGAAAAAAGGACAGAGATCAAGAATGAAAAGACCATATGATGAGACCTGTATATGACCATGATATAATAAATAACTCCATCAAACATATTTAAAAAGATCAATAAATAACAATATTAAAATAATTTCATGTGTTACCCAGTAGGGCAGGTCTGATACTTAAAGCTGAATTCAAACCTGGTTCTATATGTGCCCTAAGGTTGAGAATCCATTTTAACTCGCTCAACTCTAGAGCACCTACCATATCTCCTTCTCTTCTATTATGATGTAACAACTGCAAAACCCTGAATTTAAAAATATGTGACGGGAACTGTTGGCAGTGTCTGGCCAACACATTGGTAGTATTTCCTTTTCTAATGTCATACACGTGATTATAAATGCGGTCCTTAAACCTACGCGTGGTCATGCCCACGTAATAGGCCCCACAGGGTTCGCATAAGGCTAAATAGATAACATTGACCGTATCACATGTCGCATAGAATTTTGCCTCAAACACTACACCTATATCTGTGAGTTCAAGTCTTTGGACAGTGGAAATATATTTACACACACAACATTTCCTGCATGGAAAGGTACCTTGTCTATAGTTTACCCTGATGTCTACCGGTTCAATCTTCACCTTCTCCCTACACAATAACCTTTTTAAATTCAAGCAATTATTGTATCTAAAACTTGGCTTATCCCCTACTATTCTAGATAGGTCCTTGTCCATGCTTAATAGCTTCCAGTTATTTTTAATTGTATTCTCTATATACCCTACATCACTTGTATACCTAATGTCATATTGGATTTTCCCTTTATTATTTCCTGGCGGGCTACTATAACGCCATTTCTTCTGTGCTGGCCTGGTTGCACCTGAGACGTTATTTCTTTGGTTTGAAACTAGTTGGGGTGGATATCCCCTATCAATGAGACAATTTTCCTGGAAGTCCATTTGATAACTCATATCCTCTGGGCTACTACATAATCTAGCTACCCTATACATTTGATTTTTAGCCACATTTGGAAAAATATGCCTAGGGTGCATACTCTCAAAATGGAGGATGCCATTCCTCCAACAGGGTTTCATGAATAGTGATGTTGTAATTTCACTCAGGTCATCCTTATTGATGGTAATGTCAAGAAAATTAACTTTACTAGTGGAGCATTCATATGTAAATTCTAGGAAGGTAGTTGTTGAGCCCATGAAGTCAGCAAAGTCGTCTAATGATTTAGCATCACCATTCCAAAAAAGAAGGATGTCATCTACAAAACGTCTGTATAGAATGACATTATTTTTGTATCTTTCATCATTAAAAATGAACATCTTTTCCCATTGATATACTGCCAGGTTAGCATAGGCATTGGCACAGGGGGTGCCCATGGCCACCCCCCCATGTCTGCCTATATATTTTTTCCTGAAACAGAAAAATATTTCACATTTGTCCAAATATGTACCCCACTTTTGTCACACTGTGTTCACAATGTTTGCAATAACAGGTTGAGTGTTGTGATATTAGTACAATTCCCCTTATGCAGATTGACTGTGCTGCATGATATATATGGGAATACATAGGATGTATGTATATCCGACATGGTGAAGTGTTAATTCACTATGATTGTGGTATGCAGTGTTCTGGGTTCGGGCCATGCAGTGGCTGTCAATTTTGTTGCAGGGTTGAACAAGGGAGGTGGGATGCAGGGTGATTAAGGCACTTGTAAGCAGTTGTAAGCATGTTTGCATGATGGTAAGCATTGTCAACTGCAGGTAACAGCCAATTACACCAGGTTAGCCTCAACATTGCTTACTTTATGTATGCAGTGCTCACTGTCAAGCAAACACAGACCTCTGGTTGCATATGCCTACAGATAGTTTGCATCAGATTTGCTGGGCCTGTAAATGTAAACTCGCTTACTAGTGCTGACATATGCTTGCAGCAGCTTATTGCTGCTTTACCTAACTACTGCTGTATGCATTATGATACTGACACCTCACATGTGCATTTCCTGCAGTACTCCTGTTTATATATATATATATATATATATATATATATATATATATATATATATATATATATATATATATATATATATCTTTGTTATTTCATGGCTATGCAACATACATATTACCCATAGCATGGTTTGCCATGGGAAATGGTATGTCCCAGTACCCTCCCTGTGTCCCTCCTCTTTTCTCTCTGACATCCATGGGCCGGTCCCATTAGAACGAGTTCATCCAGCCCCGGCACACCTCGGTCCTTAATGTCGTACCCATCATCCCCCCCCCCCGTTCCCCCTCCACATCAGTCATCCTTCCTACAGGTTCCAGCCTAATCTAACCACACCATTACACATTGCCCACTCTCCACTTCTCGGGACCCTTCGCGTATGTTTTCTCAACCCATGGATCGTCAGGCTTCCACACATTTAATCCACGAACATACATTACCATTTTTGCTTACCTTTGAGGCATGGTATGTTACCCAGAGGAATCTTTTTGGCAGATGTTTGGGGTCATCCTGACAGGCACAGACGTGCATTTGTTTAAGAGTAGACTTAGCAGGTTGACACTGTTTCTCCCACTGGTAGGATCCTGTCAGTAGTCTGGGAGTCAGTGCTGTGCTACACTTAGCGGTGCATATTATTAGATTTGCATGATATTTGCCTTTTGGCATTGATTTCCCCTTTACCACTTGTTATATATGTGTCATATATCCTTGACACATGTACATACACTGTATGGGGTCCTGCGAACTTGTACACTTTATTACATCAACACCTCACATCTGGACTTACTGCTGTACTCCGGTTCACATATCTATGCTCTGTAGTCAGTTATGGCATATATGACTGTATACTGATGCCTTCCACAGGTTCAGTTTGGTTATACTATGGTGAGGACATGTTTGCTACTACCCCATTCTTCTGTACATCTGTTATGGCTTGGTGGATAGCTACTGGGACTATGGTGTATAGGGTCCTGGGTTCGTGACTTGCATGGCTGTTTATTTTGTTGCCTGGCTGACAAAGGCCCATTGGATACAGAGTGATTAAGGCACTCTAAAGCAGTTGTAAGGCTTTACGCCTGCTTACTAGTGTGTACATTTACTTACTATTGCCTATTTGTGCTTACACCTGCTTACTAGTGCCTTATTCCATCTGACACTGATACGTCACATGTGCATTTCTTGCAGTACTCCAGTTCATATATATATATATATATATATATATATATATATATATATATATATATATATATAAGCTATTTAGTGGGTTTTGCAACAAAAATATTGGTTATAACATGCTTTGCCATGTAAACTAGACTGTGCTACAGTGGGACTCGAACCGGGAATGCCTGCTCATTGGTCGGATACTCTACCCACTACACTATTACTGTTCTACTTTATTTGCATATTTCTACCATAATGTAATACCCATGTTTCCTTCCCCCGGCCCTTGAGCTCCACGTACAAAGCATCCATCTATTCTCCAGTTGCTAGCCCAGCCATATCACACCTCCACACATTTCCCTCTCTGCATGTGTCGGTACTCCTCCATTATACTGTCTCGACCCAAGCTTCTGCAGGCTCTTTATCTGTTTAGTCCATGTACATTCGAGCCTTCCCTTGATCCTCCTCCAATACTGGTGGAAACATCTATGTGACTCACAAAGTTTGGTTTGTCCCACCAGGGACGGATCTGTTGTCACGAGTAGACTTTGCTGGTCTACACTGTTTCTCCCACTTGTAGCATCCTGACAGGGGTTTGAGAAGCAGTGGTTTGCTCACACATGGGGCCAGCCTCATCTCCCAGTTCCACGGAACTAACACCCCAGGTGTGACATTCTATGCATGAAGCATGCCCACACGCCCCCACCGCGTGCACCGTTTTTCATTCTTCTCTTTAGTATTATGTAAAACTACTGTTCTCACAGTATGTTTGGACAGGCACTGTTCATTGATACACATAGACTGCTCGGAATACTGTGATTGAGCAATGTACACATGTTTGCTGGTATTAATCTACCAGGAGGGTGGCGTAATGGTTAAGGGTGCAGGGTTTGAGTCTCACAAGGGATAATTGGCTAGGCTTAAAATGGTTCGCAAGGGCAGTTAGCTTAGTACTAATCTATGAACCTACTTACATACATTTCCTATACTGCTGAATGACTGTGCTGGATGATATGTTTGTGATAGCAGCTGAATGTGTATCTGCCATGCCTTAGTGTCTAACTCATTTAGACTATAGTGTGCAGGGTCAAGAGGTTGAAACCTAGGAGTACACATTATTTTGTTAATGGGCATGACGAGAGCTGTTGGCTACAGAGTGCCTAAGGCACTGTAGAGGAAGTATGTGCTGGCTTGCAAGAGGCTCAGCATTGCTGACCTCAGGTTATAGTGTCTTACACTTAGTTGGCCTCCACATTGCTTAACCGGTGTGGGCATTGCTTACCGCCACCCAAACAGGCTTAACCTCACTTGCTGCCACATATCCCTGTGCTACTTCATGTATTTAGTTCACATTTGTTGACCGGGACAATCCGACTGGATGATTCTCCATTGTCAGCGGTGGCCCAGGGAGTGGAGCTCCACAGTAAACCCCAGCTACACATTACAAGTAATACTGAGGTGTACACATTCATAGAGAGTAATAGACTTATTATAGCTATGTACCACATTCTTCATGCTTAGTTTATATTAACATGTTGGTATTATACATGTTTAGGTCAGGTTTACATGTCAGGTATGACTGTTGACAAAGGTCAGTTTAAGGTGAAGTGAGATTCCAGTTTAACAGTTCTGGATAGGTTACACTCAGGTATTCGGGTTAGGTTTAGTTATGCCATACCTGTGTGGTAGAGTAAAAGAGAATAGTGAATGAGTAGGTAGGTAGGTGGGGGGGGGCATTTAACTGTATAGTAGGCCATTGGAATGATTGGTGGGGGAGCAATAGGGAAGGTTTGCAGGATGTTGGGATTTGTATGTGAGGCAGGACAGGAGGTGCTGGTTTCACTAGTTGGTGAAGGGGTATAGTGTGTAAGTTGAGGGGGGGGGGATTTTCCAGGTGGCGAGCATGTGCTGATCCAAGTGTGCTTGAGGTGTTCCTTCATGTGTTATTTACATGTGTCATGTGGGACAGCTGAGGTAATACATGTGGGTAGGGAGTTCCCGATTCTGCCAATATAGTTGGGGAAGAGGGTGTCACCTACTTGTGACTGTGAACATTAATAGTAATGAAACAGGGGTTGATAGGTAAGTGGTGTTAATGGGGCACACATAGGGACAGATAGTAGGGGAAATATCTAGGGATGTGCAGGAAGGCTGATGGGAAGGTCCACAGCTAGCCATTTCTTCTACAGCAACAGCTGTGTATATACACAGCATTTGGAGGTAGGTTTGGACACTCACACCCCTGGGTGGGGGTGAGGACAACAATAATACCCTGTGATGCCAATTAGTTTGGCTTACATGGCTACAGTGGGGTGTTGCGACCATGTGTTCTTTGGTCTTATTTAGTGAGATTTGCAACAACACATCTGGTTATACCGTACTTTTCCATGTAAAACAGACTGTGCTGCAGTGGGACTTGTACCAGGAGTGGCTGCTCATAAGGCAGCAGCTCTGCCCAATGCACACTATTGCTTACATCCCCGGGACGGTCCATAAAGAACCGCTTCAGCCAACACCTGCACACTTCGGCCCATAATTTCATACCCATAGCCCCCCTCCCGCCGCACCTCCTCTACAGCACTCATCCTTACTCTGGGTGCAGGTCAGGTCTAAACACACCACTACACACTGCCCACTCTCCACTTCTCAGGACCCATCTCGTACATTGTCTCGACCATGGGTCATCAGGCTTTCCCACCCTTGTAGTCTGGGTGCATACAAGCCCCGCCTTGAAAAGTCATTGCACGGATGGTCCTCCAATCACAAGACAATTTTTGGGGTGTCCTACAAGGGACGATCCTGTCTCTGTTCCAAGATTAGACTTAGCAGGTCCACAGTGCCCCTCCCCTCTGGTTGTATTCTGCCTGTGGTTTGGGGAGCAGAGGATTGTTTACATTGTTTGTCTGTTTGTATATTTCTCCTGTCTGGCTGGGGGGGTAATGCTATGTGTTACACATTTTTTGATTGGGCTCCTCACCACCATTGGCATGGCCTGTGAACATATGTCGTTCTTAAGTACTGTATCATAGCTATATATCTCTGTGTGTGTGTGTGTGTGTGTGTGTGTGTGTGTGTGTGTGTGTGTGTGTGTGTGTGTGTGTGTGTGTGTGTGTGTGTGTGTGTGTGTGTGTGTGTGTGTGTGTGTGTGTGTGTGTGTGTGTGTGTGTGTGTGTGTGTGTGTGTGTGTATATATATATATATATATATATACACACACACACACACACACACACACTATATATATATATATATATATATATATATATATAGATATATATATATATATATATATATATATATATATGTATATTTATTTTTATTTATTTTATTTTACATTTGTTGACCGGGATAGTCCGATTGGATGCATGTCCATTTTCAGTGGAGGCCCAGGGAGAAAAGCTCCAAGCGTAAGCAGATACAGCATTACATAATACCAGCATTACATATTACAAACAGACTATTTACAGAGATTACATAAGTAAGCAAGTTAAACAAGTTCCACAGGTCACAGTTAATCCTGAGCACAAGTCAGGATTAAATTAAATTACACAGTAAACTGGTTAACAGATTTTTGCACATTCTAGAGAGAGTTAGCCAGGCTTGATACATTGACATAGCCAGTTAAGTGACAAATGTTGTTTGAGTCTAGTTTTAAATTGACCTAAGGTGGAAAGTAAGGTAATATCAGCTGGAAGAGAGTTCCAGAATCTACTTACAGAACTTGCAAAGAGAGAATCACCGGCTGTGTTATTAATTTTGCTAGTCTGAATTAGTAGTTTGTTAGAGGATCGAAGCAGTCTAGGATTGTTATAGGGGGTGATAATATTTTTAAGTGCAGGAGTATTGCCCGGATTATAGAGGATTTTATAGGCCATAATCAGTTGGTTATACTGGATTAGGCTGGGTAGTTCAAGCCACTCAAGCTGATTTAGATTGATGCAATGATGTGTCCTAAAAGGCAGCCCAGTGGCAAACCTGGCAATGTGGTTGTAGCAAATTGAGAGTTTGTTAAGGACAGTCTTGTTTAAATTCGAGAGTAGAGGGGATGCATAGAGAAGGGTTGAAAGAAGGTCAGAGTGAGCTATGGCAATTTTAGCTGGAGGGGTTAGGAAGGCTTTTATTCTGTAAAGTGACTCTAGTTTTTTATTGATGGTTTTGATAGTTTGGTTAACATGTAGGTCAAATTTTAGATTATTGTCTATGATGACACCTAATAGTTTTGTAGATGGGTCAGAGGAGATAATTGTGCCATCATTTGATTTTATGGTAAAGGTGAAAGCGGTAGACCTATGTGTTGGTGAAAATAACAGCATTTTAGTTTTTTTAGGATTTAGGATCAGACGATGTTCAGAAAGCTAGTTTTCTATTGTATTCTAAAGGTGGTCTGGGTAGCTGACCATAACTCTACTGGAGATGTGGCTGAGCAAATCAGAGTAGAGTCATCAGCATATTGGATACAGCTGACTTTTGGGATGATAGTATAAAGGTTGTTAATGAAGATCGAGAACAGCAAGGGCCCTAGTATACAGCCTTGTGGTACTCCAAGGGTGTTAGGTAGAAGGTTAGAGAGTTTGTTCTGCCAGAGGACAGCCTGCTGTCGACCATTCAGGTAGGATTGAAACCATTGGAGGGCTCCAGTATCTAGACAGAATGTTTGCAGGGTGTGGATTAAAAGTTGGTGATCAACCATATCGAATGCCTTGGAAAGATCCAAAAAGAGGGCTGAGGATATATAATTATTGTTATGATTATGGTTTATGGTGTTAGTAAAGGCTAGAAGGGCTGAAGTAGTGCTGTGATGAGGACGTAAGACATGCTGAGTGTCTACCATAAGGCGATTTTGGATTAGGTGGTGCATGAGTTGTCTATGAATACATTTTTCCATAATCTTTGCAAGTGGAGAGAGTATAGCTATTGGCCAATAATTGGAGAATTCAGTAGAGCTGCCTCCTTTGTGAAGTGGGATTACATAGGATATTTTCCAGATGGTGGGAATTTTAGCTTCTACTATGGTTCGATTGATTAGTATTGAGACGGGGTAAGCAATAGCATCAGCTGATTTTTGTAGGTACTCGGCAGGGAGTTGATCAGCAGAAAGTGTAGTGGGTTTTAATTTTTTGATCAAGGTACGGATAAGTGAAGTGGCAACTGGTTGGAAGCTGAACGCGAGTAGGTTTCTAGGGATGCTACTTTCTGGACCAGGGGAGCTAGGAGGTAGTTGACTAGCTAGGGCTTGAATTGTCTCAGTAAAGAATTGGTTAAAACTATCAGAAACATCTTCAGGGGTTTTATCAATAGTAGCAGCAGGGATTGGGGTTGAAGTTTTTCCACGATGTAGTAGATTATTTAAACCTGCCCAAAACTTCTGAGGGTTATTTTGACTTACTGTCTGTAAATTACAGTAGTATTGTTTTTTGTCTTGTAAAATTTATTTTTTTGGTTTCGTTCCTGGATTGCCTGTATTTAATGTGATCTTGAGGGTCTTTAGAAGAACGCCATAAAGCCCATGCTTTGTTTCTAAGGGTAATTTTGAGTTTAGACTCTATAGAAAGCCATGGTGCAGTTTTGCCTTGGTTCTCTTTGAACGAAAAGGTGCATGCAAATCAAGGATCTCAAGGAATTTGTTGTTAAAGTATGCTACTGCTTCTTCTAAGGGGAGGTGTTTTACAATAGACCAATTACAGGAGTTTGGTTCTTGCTGGAATTTGGCAGGGTCAAAGTTTTTATAGTTTTTAACCTTTCTGAGTAAGGGTTGTTGGGAATTAATGGTTTTGTGCTTAATTACATATGTGAGAAGGTGATCGCTTAGGCCATTAAGGAGGGTACCAGAGGTGTACAGTTGGAGCTGACTGTTTATGAGTACCCAGTCAAGTATACTTTCTTTTTGGTTGGGTTTACCTATCCTGGTAGGGGTGGATATGATTTGTGTAAATGCATGCAGGTTAATATGGGTGGTTGGGGATTCTGAGGAACAGGTGCCCCAGTCTATGTTAAAGTCTCTAAGTAGTAGGGTTTCTTGGGAGTAGTGACATGATAGCCAGTGCAAGATATCTTCAAAAGTAGATATATTGTTACCTGGGGGAATGTACATACAGATTATATTAATGCATTTATTTTTATTAGGTTGCAATTTGGTGGCAAGAATCTCTGAGTTATTAATCTGAGGAGGTTGTATTACATCTTTGGTAACATTCAATTCAGATTTATAGAGTATAGCTACCCCACCCCCCTTCTCGAAGCACGATCCAGCCTGTGTATGTTGTACCCATGCATACATATATATTATATATATATATATATATATATATATATATATATATATATATATATATATATATATATATAATGACATGTGGATGTATGGGTGTCTGCATGTGCATATATCTATATGTGGGTATTTATATATATGTCTGTCAATGTATGTATACATCTTTACTACAGAGAGGGAGAGGTATATATCTATTTAGTTATGGGTATATACACGCGCACACACACATCTCTACATATTTAGCTACATATCCTGTAATGCAGACTGGTATTGTTGGATACTGTGTTTAGTGTGCATACCAGCCAACCTTGTGTGCCACTTATGCTTTGCGATACCTACAACTAATTCCATTAGTGTAGACAGAGTCACAAATGAAATCTATTGTTAGTACCAGGGAAACATTCGTCCCATGTGGGAAATCCCAAACTTTGGGTATTCATCTTTCATCTACACCCAGAGTTACAAAGGTACCTATGGCTATGTGCATGGACTACGGCGTGTGCCAGACCTAGGATACTTGTGTTGGGACAACTTACGGAATGGGTCCTGGGGGGGGAGTGGAGGCAGGGCAATGTGTGGTGGTGTGGTAGCGATGGGCCGGTAACCAGGGTAAGAATGGTGGCTGCGTGTGTGCAGAGGGTGGGGGAAAGCGGAACTGTGGCTAATGAATGTATGGGTCAAGAATGGCCTGGGTTGGATGGGCCTGTACTGCTCAGACTGCCTAGTGGGTGGGGGAGAGGGGAATGTGATGTCAACATGTGAAACATAACAGACGGCTAATTTAAATCACTATTTAAATGAACCACATACAATACAATGAGCTTGGTAGTGTATTTCAGAGTGGACATGTTTGGCTGGGTGGGGGGTATGCCAATTCGTACGAAACATATATTGTTTGGGGTCTCTCAAGCCCATTAATGATGCATGTGGGCATATATGTTTCTATTAATCTACCATTGCTATCTACAGATGTCTGGCCATATATACCTGTATGGGTATATATATTTGCTTACATATTTCTAACTATGTCCATATATACCTTCAGAGACATATATCTGCTTACATACATGTAACTTGCTGTGTATATGTGGACATATAGATGTTGACATATATATATGTGTAGATGTCGGCATTTGCATGTATATCTGTTCATATATTTGTATATGTATGTATATATTTCTGGATATTTATATATATATATATATATATATATATATATATATATATATATATATATATATATGTGACTACAGCTATAGATAACAAATCCATAAAAAAAGCAGTTTCCACCAAAATGGATTGAGATATTTATTCAGCACCAGAACAGAATGTAAAACATAAAAAATGTACGACAAAACAAGTAAAATCCAACAGTGAGTGTTTCGGGTTATTACCTTTCTTCAGACAATTCTTTACTAACAGAGAAGCATATTTAAATTACTTTTCAACCAATCATTATTCAGTATTGTATCTGCCTTTTCTTTAGGGTGGGTTTTATTGGAATAACCTCATTGAGGCCAGGAAACCTATGTGCTGTCATTTCTATGATCCATCTGGTTTCCTCAAATTCAGTTCTGTTCACTGTGTCCCCCCCTCTGTTCCCTTTATGTATTTGCCTAATGACCATAAATTTAAAATAATGACCAGGAGAGACTGAAATGTGTCTAAACAGAGCATTATGCTCATTCTTCAGCCTTATGGCTGATAGATGATTTAAAATTCTCGTCTTAAGCATACAATTAGTGTTTCCTATATAATAACAGGTACAAATTTGGCATGTCGCTAAATAAATCACATTCATAGATCTGCAGTTAGCATTTTCTGCAAAATAATAGCTTTTACCAGTGCTGGGATGGATAAACTCAGTAGTTGCATTAATGTAACTACAGGCTTTACAGGAACCACAAGGTTTTGTACCCTTCTTGGTGACTGTATGTCTATGTACTTCTCTGTCTTCATGGCTTAACAGATCTTTCAGGTTCTTATTTCTCCTAAACCCAAACCAAGGTGTTGTCCCTACTACTCCACTCATCTTTTCATCTGAAGCTGATATCTTCCAATTATTTCTTATTATATCACAGACCCCATGTATATTATTGCAGTAAGTGAACATGAGTCTTGGACCTTTATTTTGCTGTTTCCTATTCATAGTTGTTAAATCCCCTTCCCCACTAGATTTTAACCAGGGTCTTATTCTATCCTGTCGCAATATGTTCTGCCTAGCAGAGGTTTGTCTCACCTTCTGTCTGTCATAGTCTCTTTCTACTAAGTTATTTTGTAGTTGTACTGTTTTTATTTCAAACTCCTCATCTTCTGTACAGAGTCTGGAGATCCTGCTTAACTGTCCTTTAACAATATTGTTAAAGGTATATTTGGGGTGCATACTGTCCTGTGATAGACTGTTTTCCAACAGTCTTTTCTAAAAAGTGTTATCTTAAAACCCATTACATCCTGTAACAATCTAATATCAAGAAAATCTATCTCAGTTCTGGAGAATTTCATTGTAAATTTAAGGATGGTAGTGGATGATTCTAAATAGCTAACAAAGTTTATCAGTTCTGCCTCTCCCCCCCACCTCCCCTCACAGCAGAAAAATATCCTCCACAAAACGCTGGTACAAATGTACCTTGTCCCTCCATTTATTTAAATGTCCAAAAACAAATTGCCTCTCCCAGGAGACTAGAACCATATTTGCATACGCATTTGCACAGGGGGTGCCCATGGCTACCCCCTGTGTCTGTCTGTAATAGTTACCTCCACAAACAAAGACATTGTATTCCAAAACCATGCTCAGTAGCTCTTTCGTTAACCGTAACTTATCTCCTCCCATCACGTTCATCTCCTGTAGTAAACCTGCTAATGCCTCTGTACCATAGTTATTACTAATCACAGTGAAAATATTTTGTACATCAAGTGTTACCATGATGTACTGCATAATGCCTTTGGCCTCTACCACATCTCTCAAAATAGTCAAGAAATATCCTGTATCTTTCAGCACCTCTTGAAACCCCATTATAAAAGGTCTTAACAGGCATTCAAGCCATATAGGGATATTCTCAGTTATCCAACCCCTCCCAGAGACAATAGGTCTCATGAGAGGGTTTAGTGGATCTTTGTACAATTTAGGAAGAGCCTTAAAAACCGGTGTAACTGGATGTTCTACCCATAAAAACTCAAACAATCCTTTATCCATCAGTCCTTCTGCTTGAAGTTGTTTGAAACCATTCCTAACTTCTAAAATAATTCTTCTCAACATGATCGGAGAGATCTGAACATAGGTAGAAGTATCTGATAATAGCTCTAATAATTTTTCTTGATAAAAGCTTTTATCTAAAACAACCACGGCTCCTCCTTTGTCCTATTTTTTAACAACTATCTAAGTATTATTTTGTAGGCCCTTAAGTGCCTGTCTCTGTATGTCAGTTAAATTATAAAAACTTCTAGTACGACCATTAGTTAAATAAATCAAAATACCCTGTTCACATACCTTAATGAAAATATTAACCATGTGGTTAAATACAGGGAGAAAAGTGCTTGGCTGTCTCAATGGAAACTGAATAGACTGATAGTCTCTGTTACCAAACATCTGCTTTAACATCAAATTTCTACCAAATAGCATAAGATCTAAAATTATGTCATTAAAATTACTTTCAGTGCTAGGAACAAATGTTAACCCCTTATTCAGTATAAATAGCTCATCAGCCGGTAAATCATGTTTAGACAAATTTAAAACAATATTTTCACCAGTCATTGTGATGTCCTTTTCTTGTACTACCTGGGTTCATGCCATTGATGTGTTCAGTCACCTTTCTTCTTGACTGGAGCAGGTAGGATGGAAAAAATGGCCTGTGCCTTCAGGAACTTTTTTAGCCTTAGGCCGCACTCCCTGGCTCAAATGTAATTCCCTTGTCTAACAATGGAAATGATGGTAAAAAACCTCATTACCAAGATTAATCCTCTGTTACAGTTAAACCAATGGGAATGGATATACTGCGCCATCAATAAATGGTAACACCCCCAGCTCTTCTACACAACGAGATAGTGCTCTGGAAGAAGCAAGAGACCCAATAAAGTCGAATGCTACATACAGCAATGGGGACACTACAGAAATTGTAATTTTCAGTAGGAATGTACAAGGGGGAACCCATAATGTTTTGGATATTATGAACAAGTCACCAGTGGAGTTGACAAGGTAATTACATTTGAGCCAGGGAGCGTGGCCTAAGGCTAATATAGTTACTGAAGGCAAAGGCCATTTTTTCGCCAGCCTACCTGCTCCAGTCAAGAAGAAAGGCAACTGGACACATCAACAGCATGAACCCAGGGAGTACAAGAAAAGAAAGACATCACAATGACTGGTGAAAATATTGTTTTTAATTTGTCTAAACATGATTTATTGGCTGATGACCAATTTATACTGAGTAAGGGGTTAACATTTGTTCCTAGCACTCAAAGTAATTTTAATGATATAATTTTAGATCTTATGCTATTTGGTAGGAATTTGATGTTAAAGCAGATGTTTGGTAACAGTGACTATTAATCTATTCAGTTTCCATTGAGACAGCCAAGCACTTTTCTCCCTGTATTTAACCACATGGTTAATATTTTCATTAAGGTATGTGAACAGGATATTTTAACTTACTTAACTAATGGTCGTACTAGAAGTTTTTATAATTTAACGGACATACAGAGACAAGCACTTAAGGGCCTATAAAATAATACTGAGATAGTTGTTAAAAAAGACGATAAAGGAGGAGCAGTGGTTGTTTTAGATAAAAGCTTTTATCAAGAAAAATTATTAGAGCTGCTATCAGATACTTCTACCTATGTTCAGATCTCTCCGATCATGTTGAGAAGAATTATTTTAGAAGTTAGGAATGGATTAAAAACAACTTCAAGCAGAAGGACTGATGGATAAAGAATTGTTTGAATTTTTATGGGTAGAACATCCAGTTACACTGGTTTTTAAGGCTCTTCCTAAATTGTACAAAGATCCACTAAACCCTCCCATGAGACCTATTGTCTCTGGGAGGGGTTGGATAACTGAGAATATCTCTATATGGCTCAAATGCCTGTTAAGACCTTTTATAATGGGGTTTAAAGAGGTGCTGAAAGATACAGGGCATTTCTTAACTATTTTGAGAGAAGTGGTAGAGGCCAAAGGCATTATGCAGTACATCATGGTAACACTTGATGTACAAAATCTTTTCACTGTGATTAGTAATAACTATGGTGCAGAGGCATTAGCAGGTTTACTACATTAGATGAACGTGATGGGAGGAGATAAGTTACGGTTAATGAAAGAGCTACTGAGCATGGTTTTGGAATACAATGCCTTTGTTTGTGGAGGTAACTATTACAGACAGACACGGGGTAGCCATGGGCACCCCCTGTGCAAATGCGTATGCAAATCTGGTTCTAGTCTCCTGGGAGAGGCAATTTGCATTTGGACATTTAAATAAATGGAGGGACAAGGTACATTTGTACCAGCTTTTTGTGGAGGATATTTTTCTGCTGTGAGGGGAGGTGGGGGGGGGGGCAGAACTGGTAAACTTTGTTAGCTATTTAGAATCATCCACTACCTTCCTTAAATTTACCATGAAATTCTCTAGAACTGAGATAGATTTTCTTGATATTAGATTGTTACAGGATGTAAAGGGTTTTAAGACAACACTTTTTAGAAAAGACTGATGGAAAACAGTCTGTTATCACAGGACAGTCTGCACCCTCAATAAACCTTTAATAATATTGTAAAAGGTCAGTTAAGTAGGATCTCCAGACTCTGTACAGAAGATGAGGATTTTGAAATAAAAATAGTACAATTACAAAATAACTTAGTAGAAACAGGCTCTGACAAACAGAAGGTGAGACAAACCTCTGCTAGGCAGAACATATTGCGACAGGATAGAATAAGACCCTGGTTAAAATCTAGTGGGGAAGGGGATTTAACAACTATGAATAGGAAACAGCAAAATAAAGGTCCAAGACTCATGTTCACTTACAGCAATAATATACATGGGGTCTGTGATATAATAAGAAATAATTGGAAGATATTAGCTTCAGATGAAAAGATGAGTGGAGTAGTAGGGACACCACCTTGGTTCGGGTTTAAGAGAAATAAGAACCTGAAAGATCTGTTAAGCCATGAAGATGGAGAAGTACATAGACATATAGTCACCAAGAAGAGAGCAAAACCTTGTGGTTCCTGTAAAGCCTGTAGTTACATTAATGCAAATATTGAGTTTATCCATCCCAGCACTGGTAAAAGCTATTATTTTGCAGAAAATGCTAACTGTAGATCTATGAATGTGATTTATTTAGCGACATGCCAAAATTGTACATGTTATTATATAGGAAACACTAATTGTATGCTTGAGACGAGAATTTTGAATCATCTATCAGCCATAAGGCTGTAAAATGAGCATAATGCTCTGTTTAGACACATTTCAGTCTGTCCAGGTCATTATTTTAAATTTATGGTCATTAGGCAAATACATAAAGGGAACAGAGGGGGAGACACAGTGAACAGAACTGAATGTGAGGAAATCACATGGATCATAGAACTGACAGCACATAGGTTTCCTGGCCTCAATGAGGTTATTCCAATAAAACCCGCCCTAAAGAAAGGGCGGATATAATACTGAATAATGATTGGTTGAAAAGTGATTTAAATGTGCTTCTTTGTTAGTAAAGAATTGTCTGAAGAGAGGTAATAACCCAAAAGCACTCATGATTGGATTTTACTTGTTTTATCATACTTTTTTATGTTTTACATTCTGTTCTGGTGCTGAATAAATATCTCAATCCATTTTCGTGGAAACTGTTTTTTTTATGGATTTGTGCTTTATCGTGGGCAGTTAACTTTGGTGAGGATTCCAAGTTTTGGTTTACTTTTTACATCTATAGATATGTTGTATCCATTTAGATAGTAATATATTTGCAAACACACACACGTCCATCTAGCTGTAGGTATACATTCTCTGTACTGTTGCATGACTGGGCTGGGGTTACGTTTCTGACACATACGATTTATGCATATCTGGTATGGCTTAGTAGTAAATCATTTTGTTTATGGTGTGCATGGTCCTGGGTTCCAGCCTTGCAGAAGCTTTTTGTTTTGTTGCTGGGCAGAACACCGGACCTTGGATACGGTGTGATTAAGGCACTTTAAAATGGTTGTAAGTGGGTTTGCATGGAGGTAAGCCCTGCTAACTTCCGGTTACAGTTTCTTACACCCAGTTAACTTCTCCTTTGCTTAATCTGTGTCAGCAGTGCTTAACCGCGTGCAAACACACTTGCACATGCATACTAGTGCTTACATATGCTTACTACTGCTTATCTGTGCTTACACCTGCTTACTGCTGCCTTACTCATTATGATACTGACTCTTCACATGTGCATTTCCTGCAGTACTCCACTTCATAAAAAAGTATGTTATTTAGTAGGTTTTACATTACAAATATTGCTTATACCGTGATTTGCCGTGTAAAATAGACTGTGCTACACTGGGACTCGAACTGGGAATGCCTGCTCAATAGGCAAACGCTCTGCTCACTACACTATTGCTGAGATGTTTCATTTGCATGTATCATCCTTGTTATCCTCTTCAGCCTTTTAGGCTGCTCTCACTGTAGCTAAGCAATGGGCACACCCGCGCACCTATGGTTAGCTGTACTCAGAGGTTTAGACAACAATACAGGGGTTGCTTCCTTTGATTTTTATGTCCTGTTGCTGTTGTACACATGGGGGACTGTTGGTGGGGGTATGTGGACACCTATGAGCGGTCTCGCTCATTTATTTCCACTTTCTCCTGTTCAAAATTGCAGGGGCATGTTTATTCTGAGAGGTCTGCTCTCAGACATGCCCCCTGCACTCATACACGCTCTGTGTAAGCCTGGGAGCTTGGGCAGTGTGCATTCATTACTATGCATGGCGCACTGCCATCCTGCTCCTAAGTGGCTGCTTCCATGCAGGACTAGACTAGTCCTGCACGGAAGATTGGTAAATGCGGGAGAGTGAGCATACTTAAACTCGTTGTAGACAATCACCATCCAACCAAACACCTTACTTATTGGGGACTTTAATTTTCCATTATAGATGGGAAATCTTACATGGCCCCAAATCTGCAGGCACAGATTCCTGGACTTCATAGATATAAACACTCTTAGCCAGTTAGTGCATAAGCTTACTAGAGGTGCCAACTTACTGGTCCTCATACTTACAAATATGGAAGAATGCTGCATCCACCCCCCCCCCCCATTGTCATGTTCTCCCTGGTACAGTCTGACCATAAATCTGTTTCCTTCAAAATCAAAAATCAACTCAATAACCCCAGTAAACCCAAAAACATTTAGGAACTATTCCAAGACAAACTACCTTTTATTAAGCAATAGTTTTTCAAAATTCAACTTCCCTCCAAATCCAGAAAACATGGCAGTCTGTGCAGAATTGTTTACAGAAACTCTGTACAACCATGTCAATGTCTACATAAAGGCTGCTGTAACTACCATAAGAAAGTACAAGACTAACTCCAAAATCAAACCACCCTGGTGGCATCCTGAATTAAACAAGTTATACATCAAAAGGAAAAAAACATAGCTAAAATCAGGAAGTGTAACTCTCATAAAGATAAGAAATATCTCATCAAAATAAATAAGCAGCTAAGATGACTAATTAAGTCCAATAAATCTAATGTTGAGGTCAAGATAGCCTCCCAGACAAAAGACAACCATGGGCCCTTCTTCAATTATGTCTGAAACTTCATAAACAGCATACAGCAGTGTGTGTGTGTGTGTGGGGGGGGGGGGGGGTGGATGCAGCATTCTTCCATATTTGTAAGTATGAGGTCCACTAAGTTGGCACCTCTAGTAAGCTTATGCACTAACTGGCTAAGAGTGTTTATATCTATGAAGTCCAGGAATCTGTGCAGTGTGTTGAACTGGAGGTTACTGGTGTCACATTCACTGAGCCAGGCGATATAATGAATCTGCTGGCTAAAAAATTCATTTTTAACTTTACCACCTCCCTCCACTCACCTCCAGACACCTCCTAAGAATTACCTTCAAACATAACCCCACCAACTATAAATAGAGAGCATGTCTTGGCTGTGCTCACTAAGGACAAGAATACAGCCTCACTGGGCCCTGATAAGATCCAAGGATGCATCTGAATAGTCTAAAACATGACATTTCCAGGCCACTCAAGTTACTATTTAACTATAGTCTTAAAAAAGGCTTCATGCCATGAGAAAAGAGAGCTGCAACAGTCATCCCTTTTCAGTTCAGATGACTGCAAACTAATCACAGAATCCCTCCAAGACACTAATATCTTACAAGAGGGTCTAAAACAGACAAATAACTGGTGTCAAAGACATGGATTATAACTCAATGCAAATAAATTCACTATTGTACCTTTTGGTAAGTCAGCCACTCAGGGAAACTACATCATCGATAAAACACCCCTAAAGTTGACCCACTAATCATGGCTCTGGGAACATATGTAGACAGTAACCTGGTCTTCAACCAATGTGCATCCAAGGTAGTAAGGAA